>NC_133296.1:3597554-3883389 GCF_005239225.2 Populus alba
ACAGGCAAAGCTCATGAACGATGAAAACAGATAAACTGGCTCTCCTCGGCTGCAAATGTATGAATTGCAAAGCTATGGGACATTTAGGAAATAAAAAATTGTTTTACATCCATACAGATGCTTTACTAGATATAAGCTGTTGTTGTATAACCTTTAATCGTCCAGCCAAATCTTTAAAGAAGCCCCAGAATAAGACGCAATATACCTTCCGATTTTCTCAATCATCTCAGGTTCACCATCTTGGCCAAAATTATGAAAGCAGATGGAAGGTATTATCATAATGGCATCGCAGAGCAGAGACTTTCTAAGAATGACTTGAATGAATTCTCTGAATTATGCTACTCATGACATGCACTCCTTGTACTGAGAAAAGCATGTAAAATTGCATTGTTATGCAATCTTCTACTTCATATCACTTCTTTTTGAAAAATAATACAAGCTAGCAAAGGGAATAACAGATAACACACACTGTTAAGGGTCAAGAAGGCTTCCATCATATGTTGGCCACTCTAACACATCATTTTAGGATGGAATATGGACGTTCAAGATGTGGAAATCTAAAAGGAGAATGATTAATGGAATCTTAAATTATTATGTATCATAAATTACAAATAGTACAAAAATTAAGTTGCCTCCTAACAAATAACACAGCAGAGTATTAAGGCAGCTTGCTAGTTTTGATAATAGAAAGGATTGCAGTAACATGATACAGGGCATTGATGCCCATATCAATCCCAAGTTCAAGTCTTAAGCATTACTATCATCATACAACACTGTGTATTAATCTCCATGTAATCAAGAGTAAAATAGAGTTGCTAACTCACTATGATTTCACTCCCAGTCCTCATCGCTCAATTGATCATCGGTCTCGTACCTTGGTGGCCTAACCACCAACAACACAGTCCCTAAGCAATCCACCACATTCCTTTCCTTCAACGCCGAACCCCTTTCAACCTTGAAATCACCACCGGCGCCGTCAAGAGTAACCAAATAAAACCCGTCATCTGCTTTCACTTCCGTGCTCCCCCTATCAGCAACCACCAAAATAGACTCCTCTTTATACCACCTATTTGCCTTCCATGGTAATACCCTTGCATCTGGAAAAGCCACCGCCACTCCCCCTCTAGCCAACCCAAGTACCGGTTCCCACCCTGGCAACACCACCCACCTTTCCCACGCTTTCTCTGCCACCACCACACCAAACTCACCCTGGCCCTTACACTCCCACGGTGCTTCCACAATTTTTCTTTCCCCGTCCTCTGATCTACAAACCGGTAAAACTACAACACTACTCGCCTCCGCAACCTCACCAATCTTCAACCTAACAACCGGAACCCGAACCCCATCTGCTGTTTCTCCTTCTGCCCTCTCTTTCCCTTCTCCCTCTCCTTCTAACTCCTTCAAAATCGCACTTTTCGCTTTTTCAGACTCTGCAACCTCTAATGCCATCTGTAGAGCATTGGTCCGCGACTCTGACTGATTCTTATGCTCTCTAGACTGCCTGTAGTACATAAACGACAGGCAGTCTCCTGGGAGAACGTAATCAAAGCTCTCCCAGAACTTATCCCCGCGCCTACGAGGAAAATCCTTCATGGCGCGGGCCAAATCTTGAGCACCCTTAGCGTCCATCTTATTAAGGATGATATAGCGGGCAGCTGCAGACCGCTGCGTGGCACTAAGGAGACGAATTTCATACAATAACTCCGCACCACCAAGGTCAAATGAAGCAACAATTTCTGGGTCAGTGTTAGACTGAACTAAAGAATCCCTCACTTGAGCTCCAACAACTAAACGGTTTTGCTCAACCCCAGAAATACCAGTGACTTCTTCTAATGATGGTGGAGTAAAACCTTCTTGGAATAAAGAGGGGATTAAAGGGGCATACTCGTACCAAAGGCCAAGACGATTAGCGAGGATTTCGAGACGAGAAGGGGCGTCAAGAGACTTGTACTGCGAAGGGATAGGAGAAGGTGGAGGTCTAAAGGGTTGGTAGAGTTGTTGATTTGAAGGAGGTGGAGAAGAGGGGATAAGAGTGGCTGAAACTGATAGCGTTGTGGTGGGTTTAAACGGGGTTTTTGATAAATGAAGGATAAAGAGAGGTTGTTGGCTAAGGAAAGGAGAGGAAAAGATTTTGTTGTTAGAGTTTGAAAGAAAGAGAGGCTTATGGGTGTTTAGAGTTGGAGAAAACATAGTGACTGAGTGACTGAGTGAGAGAAGCTATGGGTGTTTGAGGAAGATGGGGAAAGGGTGCCTTATCTTGAAGAGAGGGAGGGAGGGAGAAGGAAGAGTTTTGTTTTGTTGTGCTCTATGGGTTGGTTGGGCCTTGTAAGCGGGAAGCTAATTGGATTGAAATTCGAAGTTGGTCTTGTTGAAATTTATTGGAGTAGGAATGGGCCTTATTGCAAATAGATAACTATTTATAAATGACTTTGAGCCCGATTATTTTACATTTTAAAAATATTTTAAACAAATTAAAATTAATTTATTTTATATTTTTTGATATGATAATATCAAAAAAAATTTAAAAATAAAAAAATCATTTTAACTGATAAAAAATTATATTTTCTAAATAAAAAATACTTTTAAAAATAACTGTTATCACAATACCAAATTAATATATATATATATATATATATATATAAACACACACATATAAGATAAAAATGCATCAAGTTATAAGTTTATTTTGACCTAATTAAGTGAGTTAACTTACTGATAAATCAACCAAGATTTGTTTATATTGATAAAAAAATTTATTTTTTTATTTTTTCACTAAAAAAATATATTTTAAGAGTTTTAGTTGTTCACGAGTCAATCAACTTTACTAATGCAAATAGATGTTGTGCCTAAATGCAACGAAAAATAGTAAAATGATTGATGCAATTTTGCATACATATGGAAGACTACAGGATATAAGGGGATATGATTGTGGTATGTGTAAACTTTTTTTTTTTTTTTAATTTATAATCTTCCTAATAAATAGATCCAAGCAAGGTTTTATGAGTTAAATCAACCACAGCTAATCTTATTCCTGTTACCACGAGCATTTGTATTTAGATTTAATTCATTTAGCTAATACTAGGTAATTTATTCATGCTTCCCTGTGAATCGGACAAATTTTTAAAATTTTTTGTTTTAAATTTGCATGTATTGCTAATGTATTTGCAATTAAATCTTGATTATAAACTTAGATTTAATATATATAGTTATACACATATGCTAGAAGTATAATTGTTTTTTAAATATCAAAATGATAACATTTTCGGTCAATCTAAACTAATCTATTAAACTTGTAATTTAAATTATGAACTCTACTAGACTTAATAAGATAATTTTGCACTTGAGGTATTGGCCCAGCGGTTGAAGGAACTTGTTCCCTTCCTCTGCATTCTGGATTCAAACCTCACCGTGCACGCCTGTCACCCCCGCGGTGCCTTACATGCTCACTGGGTTTGCAGGATGTTCAGTGAGCCATAGGATTAGTCGTGGTACGCGCAAGCTGGCCCGGACACCCACGTAAAAAAAATGATTTTTTTAGACAATTTTTATTTAATTGTATTACCAAATAAAGATAGAATAAGATTAATTTAATGTCATGTCCATATTATTCCTCTCGCGAGTTTTAATATCATCATCTTAATTTTCCGGTGTTTTGTTTTTTTAGACTTTTTTTTATTAGCTAATTTGGATTCATAGGATTGGCAATTGTAACTTTTTTATTTTTTTTTATAGTGTCAAGTTGTGAGTTTTTTTTCTTCTTTAAATTACATTAATAGTTTTTTAGCAACGTTTTTTTACATTACAAAAAATTTAACAAGTTCCGTGCAACCACCTATATAATTTTCAACTAAAAGACATGTTTTTGTAACAATCCTGTCAAGTTTTTCTGCATGAACAAGGTGTTTAATTTGTAAAAATAAAAATCAAATTTAAAAATTTAACATATTTTTTTAAAAGGCTTTATAAATAACTATAATTCTAGCAAACGGACACCACAAAATCCAAAAAGAAGTAGCAAATTCATAATCAAATGAGGCGACTCCATGAAAAGACCGGTGAGGAGAAAACTAGCCAGTTCATGATCTTATTTGGCGGCCAAAAGCTTCTAGATACCCGTAGTAAGGACATCACTGAATGCAAATGGCAATATATATATATGTGTGTGTGTGTGTGTGTGTGTGTGTGGTTGGTATCGCTATTAAATCCCACTGGGTTATCATAATCTTCTGTCGTTATCATAAACAGGTCTCTTCTCCTGCGAAATTAGCCGGCAACGATTACATTAGATACATGGAAAGCTCCGAAACGCAATTAGATTTGGTGCAAAACGGATCAGGCTATGACATAGAAAAAGAAATCAAGGCCTTTGATGAATCAAAGGCTGGTGTTAAGGGTCTTGTAGATTCTGGGATAGTAAAAATACCACCCTTCTTTGTGGTTCCAGAAAATGTAGTCTCTTCTCAACCGACTCCAGCCCATCTTCAGATTCCTGTCATAGACCTCAAAGACATCCGTGATGATCCTGTTCGACACGAAAAGGTCATCGAGGAAATACGAAGTGCTTTAGAGATATGGGGGTTCTTCCAGGTCGTGAACCATGGTGTATCAGAGGATATTACGGAGGGAATGATTGAAGGAGTGAAGGGATTTCACGAGGAAAAAAATGAAATCAAAAGGGAATATTATACGAGGGATGTGAAGAAGAAGGTGACTTACACTAGCAACACTCTTATTCATAAGACAAAAGCAGCAGATTGGAAGGATACCTTGTATTTTCGAATGGCTCCTGATTCTCCACGCCCTGAAGAACTTCCAGTTGTCTGCAGGTAATTTTAATTTTTTTTTTTTAATTTAAGGTGGAGTCAGTAATCAGTTACCCTGCTATGAAGTTTTAGAGTAACACTCTTACTCATAATTAGTGGTTAGTAGACTGCTTAAATACTTTTTGACACACGTGATTCATTGCAATTCAATGTTCTGCACCTTCCAAACAAATCAAAGGAGAGAAGACGGGCATTTCTTTTGCAGAAATCTCTTGGAAAAATCAAGTTCTTACTCCTTTCACCAAGAACTCCTGAAACATCATACTTGCATTTAAAGAAACGGCTGCATCATAAGCCACTCCAACTGAAGGGTTGAAAGGGAGAGCCTAAAAGATGCCAATTATCCCACCAAAAGAAAAAATTGATTACACTCCAAGTTAATTCGTAGTATATATCCTTTTGTAGGCTCTGTGATTGCTAAAAAATGCAAGATTTCTGATAAAAGTAGCATATAAGAGCATTTTGTTTTCTTACCACACAGTTAAACACACCAAATAGAAAGATATCTTGGGATGCATGATGTTGGGATACAGTTCTGAACTAGTTTCACATGTTGCAGGGAGACAACAATCAAGTATTCAGCATATATAAGGGGTTTAGGGGATACCCTTCTTAAATTAGTATCGGAGGCTCTTGGACTCAATCCTAATTATCTGATTGAATTTGGGTGCGCTAGAGGGTTCAAGATTATGTGCCATTACTATCCACCGTGCCCTGAACCCAACCGAACTCTGGGAAGCAAGCCGCATACTGATCCTGACTTCCTGACTATCCTTATGCAAGACCATATTGGTGGTCTCCAAGTTTTTTATCAGAATCAATGGATTAATGTCCCTCCAATTCCAGGAGCTTTTGTAATTAACGCTGGTGACCTTCTACAGGTTAGTACCTTGTTCTTGTGATTTCTTTCACATACATCTTTTCACCTTTGTCTGCAATTGACAAATAATTGTATCGAAACAGCTTATATCAAATGGAAAGTTCAAGAGCGTTGAGCACAGGGTGCTGGCTAATCACAATGGGCCAAGAATATCAGTGGCCAGCTTCTTTGCTATTTATGACAGGATTTGTGGTCCAATAAAAGAGTTGCTATCGGATGAAAATCCCCCGTTGTACAAGGAAGTCCCTCTCATGGAATACATTGCTCAATACATGTGGAAAGAACAAGATGGAGGAATGACCACACTTGATCGTTTCAGGCTGTGATTTTGGAAATTAGAGCACGTTGAAGTCAACTTGTTCACTCCATCTCTGTCATTCCAAAATTTTACATCTCAGCAGCCTCTGCTCGGGGAATTCACAACATTTAAGTTTCTGGTGGTGTTTGATAAGCATTCAATGCGCATTTGTGTGTTGCAGTCAAGAATTTATGCTTGATTTTTGTTGTTTCAGTTAATTTCAGTGATGCACTTGAGAAACCGAACCATTTAGCATATCAGATTACTCTGTGTTGTATGTTAGTGGCAGCTACGCACCTATCTACACGATCTTATTCTTGTCTTTTCAGCCAAACCATGAAGTAATAAATTGATAAGACTATTATACTATTGCCAAGGACAGCTAAATAACTGAATTGACAAAGCAAATTCTATTTTCTTGAATATTTTCTAATCAATAAAAGGAAGAAATCAAGAAATTGAATGACCCAAGACAATCCGTTCAAGAACACTGAGCACACGGTGATGGCTGGTCACCTTAACCGGTCCAAGAATATACGTGACAAGCTTACTCAAAACAAAATCTTACCCTTCTTGAACAGGACTTGATGGTGGCTCCCTTGCATTCGGTAATTTCATGCTGTGAAATGGAAATCACTGAAGTTTCCTCTGGTACTCTATTTGATTATGAACTTGGAACTAGAACATATTAGTTGCATTTGCTACTTATTTGGTTATTCAAGAGTAGCACCAAATTTAGTCATTACCCAAGTTTGCCTAAGCAGAAATCTGAGGGCATCGAAATCTGAGGGCATCTATATCTCCTTTTTCTTTCTGTTTGTTTTCAAGATTGCCAAAACTGTGTTCTTCTTGTTGGTATTTGAATCATCATTGTTTGCATATTGAGAGCCTGCTCCTGGTTTTTCTTTCAGAGGATTTGATCATTATTTTGCATGGTACAGCAGCTACAGCTATCTGCGCTTTTGTGAATGCTTGCTGAAAATGCCTCCTGTCTTCTAATTAAGTGATAGTATCTCATGTTTCTAAGATTGAAAATATCCTTCCCTGAGATCTCAGGTCCATCTTGGAACAATCTGACAGGCAGAAAGCAAGGATATGCTTTGATTCAGTATTCTAATTCATTTTATAATGCAATGCTTGCCTATATACATCACCAATCCCTCAACTTTTAATCATATCTCAGTAAGAAGTGACCTTAACCTACCTTTTCAGGAAATACTGGAGAGTGTTGGTCCCTTCCAGTCCCCATTATGCCCAAGTATGAACCTGATTTATTAAATCAATATTCAAGTGATCTGTTCACCATTTTTTATAACTTTTAAGATTTAATAAATGATGTTAGAAACTGAAGCTGATAGCACAAACAGCCAGTTCAAGTTTTTAACAAGTTTCGTTCTATCACAAAACAGCCAAGAGATATGAACAGAGGGCATTTCTAGGGAGGAGGTTATGGAGACATGAATGTCAAGCTTACTTCAGCCATTCCATGGAATCCTCTCATGCCTTGAAATCATCTCTCAAGCCTTAAATTTCACCTTCTATCATTTCATGATGAAGTTCTTCATTCACTGGACTTGCAGCATCCCAAAAATCCAGATTGGCTTTTCTGACACAAATTTTATAGTCTGCCTGCCTGCCAGCCAGGGTTTACCAATGGACTTCAGAGATTTTGATAGCAACTTTATGACAACATCCACATTTTTAAAGGAATTTTAAAGAGAGCAGATCATGAGAAGTATTATTGGGACAATTGACTTCCAACCTCAACAAGAGTTATATAACTATTTTCTATGGAGGCAAGCCGGCAGCATTCAGTAACAGCTCATAGTTTTAGGTCGGGAATCTAACTCAAACCTCTTGTCATCTAACTGGAAGATTGATTTATTGTTTATTGCTTTTTGTCTCCGTCCTTCCTCTCTCTTATTGTTCCTTTTGTTTGTTTGTGTTGACTTTTTTTCTGTTAGAGGCAAGGGTGTCAATTCCGTTTCGTTTCGTTCGAAATGATCGAAACATTCAACACCAATTCAAAAAACAAAACAAAACAAAACAAGTTTCATCTCATTTTAAATCTCGATTCATTCCGGTTTATTCATCTAAATTTTGACTGGAACGTTCCAGTTTCATTCCACATGTTCCGTTCCACTCTTAAAAAGACATTGAATCAAATTGAACCTTGTTCAATTTAATTAATTGAACCACCTAAGTATAAAAAGCTATTTTTCATTTCTATTTTCAATAACAATGATATTAATAATAATATTGAAAATTATTATTACTATTTTCATTAACAATGATATTAATTTTTTAAAATTAGATTTATCACTAATATATATAGTTTATATTAATGTTGTTTTTTTCATGTTTATACTTTGTAGGAATTTGAGCAAAACAAGGAATGCTTTAGATTTCATTAGCCTTGATAACATTGACCTAACTTTATATTTAAAATATTTGTGTTAAAACATTTTACTTTCATAATATTTTGATATTTTATTTAAGTTGAATTACTTTAAGTTAAAGATCTATTTAATCTTGACTATTTAGAAATATTTTAAATTTTGAACTTATATTTATTTGGCATTGTGTTTGTATAGCATAATTTATAATTAATTTATCTTGAATTTGAATTATGTTTGTATATATGAACAGTACAATCTCGAAACGGCACGCCGAAACATTCTGAAACTAAAATATTCCATTCCAATTGAAAAAACAAAATACTTATCGAAATGGAATTGACAACCTTGGTTAAAGGTCTCTTCTCCTTCGAAACATAACAAAATGCAGTCAGACTTGGTTCAAAATGGATCTGTCTATGATATAGAAAAAGAATTACAGGCTTTTGACGAGTCAAAATCCGGTGTCAAGGGACTTGTAGATGCTAGGATAATTAAAACTCCTCCCTTCTTTGTGGTACCAGAAAGGGAAGTCTCTTGCCAACCAAGTCCAGCCCATTTTCATATTCCTGCCATAGACCTGAAAGGCATTCATGAAGATGGTGTTCGACGTAGAGAAATTGTTGAGCAGATGTGCAATGCTTCAGAGACATGGGGGTTCTTTCAGGTTGTGAATCATGGTATATCAAAAAATGTCATGGAGGGAATGGTTGAGGGAGTGAAGGGATTTCACGAGGAAAAGAATCAAGTGAACATGGAATATTATACAAGGGACACGAAGAAGAAGGTGACTTACACTAGCAATTCTCTCCTTTAGAAGGCAAAAGCAGCAAACTGGAGGGATATTTTCTCATGGCTCCCGATGCTCCAGATTCTGAAGAATATCCAGAAGTCTGCAGGTAATTATTTTCTCTTATTTCCCTAACTCATTTTAATCCACGGTTATGACATAGATCCTTTAATTAAAAACAGTAACTGTGTTAAATTCTGCCGGCTAAGTTTCTGAAGTTTTTAGGCAATAAATTTATAGTAACAAGTATTACTTGTCATTGTGTTTTATGCAAATGCACCAGCTTCTGTAATAAATAGTAGGGCCAGCAAGAACACCTCCCCTGTATTGGAACAGAGCAAAAAAGTCCAAGGCTGAAGAAACGAAGCTGACCTAGCTGACTAGCTCTAGTGTGCGAATGCTTATGAAACTTCTGTTGATTTTGGTTGTGAAGCTGTTGAGTTTCACTTATTGCAGGGAGATAGAAATCAAATATTTAGCATATATAAAGAGGCTGGGAGGAACTCTTCTTGAATTACTATCAGAAGCTCTTGGACTTCTTGACTACCCTTTTGCAAGACCATATTGGCGGCCTCCATGTATTTCACCAAGATCACTGGGTTGATGTCCCTCCAATTGCTGGAGCTTTTGTAGTTATCATCGGTAATTTACCACAGGTAAGAACCATACGGTGGCACTACTTTACAAATCCTGGAACATTTTATGACCTAGAACTTGATTTGTTTGCTTTGACAAGTTATGTTATTGAAACAGCAAGTTCCAGATTTCTGAGAACAGGGTGCTGGCTAATCACATCGGTCCAAAAACATCAGTTGCGAGCTTCTTCGCAATCTATGACTGGATTTGTGCCCCGTTAAAAGAGCTGATATCATATGAAAATCCTCTGTGCAAGGAGGTTCCGCTGAAAGACTACATTATTCAATACAGGTGGAAAGAACGAGATGGTGGCATCTCTACACTTGATCGTTTCAGGTTGTGATTTTGAAAATGAGAACACACTGAAATTACCCTGTTCATTTCATATGATCATCAGAGACCGTTAAAAATTCAGTAAATTTTCCTTCTTGATAACCTGAAGGCTGTCAAAGAACTCTTTTTGGCCACGCTACGATTTGAACTTGTGATTATTTCATATTATCTAGCAAAGTAAAACCCTGAAAGTACTTATATCTGTCGGTGTTCAAATAAGCACTGTTGCAATTGCGTACCTGTACTTAGTGTTTTGTTGTTTATGTGAATTGCAATTACACTCTTGAAGAAAAAGACCCAGTGCAATTTCTGTCTCCACTTTCTTTCTGCAAAAAAATGTATCTATCTTATGAGGGTTATCAGTCTCTCTGGGTACCTCGTCTTTGTACTGCAACAATTTAGTCCTTGTTCTTGAGCTAGAAGCAGAATAGGGTTTTTTTTTTGGAATTTTTGGATGAAGGGTTCAGCCATTTGAACCTTGAGTAGGAATATAGAACCTTGAGTGCTTTATCTTCCTATTTCTGGACTGCAAATAATTCCTTGGAGAGTTTGTCCATCAATTAATTAATTTCATAAATAGCGTTTTATATTTGTTTTTTCAAATATTTTTTTCTTGAAAAATATATTAAAATATTTTTTTATTTTTTTAAATATATTTTTAACATCGGTACATTAATAAAAAAAATTAATTTTAAATAAAAAAAAAATTCAAATTTTCACTACACAGCTTTTGCAACGCTACCTAAATGGAATCAAAAGAGAAAAACATTTCGGCACAATTATTTATTTTATATTCACGTTAATTACATTTTGCAACAAATACCTTAGTTCATATATATTCAAGAAAATATACATTCTCAAAATAAAGTGAAATGCATAGTATATATAAAAAATATTATACCTTAGACAAGTGCATTTCAAATGACAATTAGAAATATTATTTCTCTCAAGTATTTGTTTCATTTTTATAAATGGAGCATTGAGAAAACTAAAGTATTTATTTTATATTTAACTTCAATTAAAAAATAAATATAAATATTTTGTACTAGTAATATAGCAAGATTTATTTGTATACCTCAATTGAAAAATGAAAGTGACAATTGCACAGGAAATTACAGAGAGTTTACAAGTGTAGAGCTAGAAAACTAAAAGAAAACATTAAGTTGCATGGAAGAGAAAACAATTAAACAAATTAAAAGCTTTTAAAGTAAGTATATAAATAAAGCATGTAAGTAATGCAGTAAAAAAAACATTAACATAAAGCATATATCTAAAAAAAATAAAAATAAATTGTAAAAAAAGCAATAATAAAAACTTGAGAAATTATGTATTGATTTTTCATCAGGGGTTGACCAATAAAAATACAACAAGCACGACTCCGTTAAATAATGTTCTAACACCTTGTCATTGGTAGGTGGCTCAATAATAAGAACTTGGGATTAAAAAGAAGTTTGTTTTCCCTGTAATTTTAGGTCCGAGCCTTGAGATTGCTAATATTGATAGTTACTAAAGGCTTACCTGGTCATTAATTTCAGGACCCATGATAATTAATCGAGATGCGTGTAATATGGCTCAAACACCCCACGTGAATAAAATAAAAATAAAAAAAAAATATTCTAACCCCTAAACTTCCTTGTGATACCATCAAGGAAATTAAACCAACCTAAAAGTCAATTTGTATCTAGAAAACATTTATTAATTAGGCTATAGTTAGTAGGAGGATAAAATTAACCATTGTAAAATTTAAGCTAGCCTGGTATAATTTTTGGATGGGGTGATTTTTAAATGGGATGGTTTTTTAGTGGGTAAATTTTACCCTCCAATGGAGAGTAAAATTTAAACTCCAAATTTGTTGTTGTTGTTATTTTGTCTCTCACCTACTTTTTTATTTTAAAATACATATTAAATATCTTTTTCTTTCTCATTAGTCATTATTAATTCTTTAATTATTCTCTCTCTCTTTCTACCAACATTTAACTGTACATTCTTAAAATTCACTTTTACGCTATTAAATACTAAAATATAAGTGATGCATAAAACAAAAAACAACAAAAAAACAATTAAAAACCAGAATTTGATGAACAAAAAGGTTTTAGACATAAACTTTAAAGTTGTAGTTTTATTAAGTCTAATAAATTCTGTCTCTTTAAAAGATTTATAATTCTTTCAAACAGATTAAATAATAAAATCAAAATACTAAAATAAAAAAAATAAAAATATATATGTATATAATCCAGAAAAATAAAAAAATAAAAATAAAAATAGTTCAAACAGAACTCTACTAATACATAAAAACATCTATTAAACAATCCAATTAATCTATTTACAACAAATTCTCATTTGATTGTTCAGATTTTTCAATTTATGTAGGCCTGATTGCATCAATAAAGGTCTAAAACATTTTTATTTATCCAACTGCCATTTTTTTACTTTTTTTTTATTTTTTTTCTATTAAAAAACTCGGGAACATGTTCATTGCCTAAAGTTTTAGATTTTTTTCTTGTCGATGAATCATAAAACTTGTTCAAGTTAATTACTTTACAGAATTACCAATAAAATCATTCTAAAACATCATATCTAAAATAAATTATATTATTATTTATTTTATAATGCAATACCTAGTATATCCTTGTTAAAAACTTGTCTCCACTAACATATGTGTCTGTTTATGGTAAAAGACTAACATGAGATAAGATTATTTGAATCTAGATCAAAAAACAAGACCCAGTCTTCATATTTTAAATTACAAGCATTGGAGGATGATGATTGATTATTGGGATTTATCTCATTTTTCAAAATGATCCCAGAAATCTCTTCGTGCTCAATGGATCTTTGCATGGTCAAGCTAACCCCGACCAAATCTTTTCATAACAAGAAAATTATTCTTAAACAAGCATCCTCATAACCAAAAAAAAAAAAATACAAATAAAGACCAAACAATATCATGAAGTATGTGTTTGCATGCATGTATATTTAAATAAGATGTTGTTACCTCGAAGGTAACTCTATGGATAATTAAGATTGTGGTTTATTTAATAAGGGAAAATTAAATTAAGAGGGTATTACCAAAGATACTTTTAACTCTTAAATCCATATATATTCAAACAAAAAAACATTTAAAAAAGACTGTAAATCATGACTGAGGTTCGGACAGTAGCTTTGAAACGAAGTTTCTCATCTTTTCTAGCTTTTGATCTTGTAGCCTGTAGATATGAGAACTGTAGGAACCTTACGGGTCAGCTTTTGTTACCGACAAATGAATTTGGATTGGCTATTTGACAAGACAACCTTAGCCAAATTATCCAACGGTACTAGGTTATAACCAGCAAGAATTCTATGGGTAAACAACTCTTCTATTATTACTTATTATGACTAAAAATTCAAAAAACTATCCTTTGAAAAAATAGACCGACAAAGAGCTAGAAAGAAGAAAAAATCATTCAATTTAGAGTTTTTAATATTTCTTAGAGTTCAATCACAAGAATTCTAAATATGAAATTAAGTTTGAATCATGACTCCAATATTTCATAATCAATTTCAGATATATATTATGCATTCAAGATACTAGAATAGAATAAATATTTGACCGAATTAAAACTATCTTCATCCAAATAAGACAACAAACCCAATTCCTCGTGCCATCAACAAGATCCATTATAGCAAGTCACAAGTTTATATTTCAGAAATTAAAAAAAAAATCATGAACAAACTACCAAAATAAAATAACATAAAATGAGTTAAAAAAAAAAAATAACTTCACTTTATATTAAAAAAGTACTTCCAATCATCTAATAGGTGGTTCAGTGGTAAAAGTTTGGGACTAAAGAGTTTGTTTTTTCTATGATTTTAAGTTCAATTTTTATGGTTGCTAATATAATGGTCACTGAAGGTTTACATTGTTGTTAATTTTAAAGCTTATAGAATTAATTAAAACACGCGCAAGCAGTTCTTGACATTTATATTAATAAAAACAAAAAAAAAGTGCTTCCTCATCAACAAAGTGAGAAGGTGTTAATAAAATGCTTGAGAAAAAAGGGAAAGAGCTTCCACTGAACTTTCATGCATCACCCATTACCCATAAAATTGAGCTTTTTGACCGAAGTTTTTATAAAGAAGTTTGAAGTTCCAAGAGACTTTCAAAAACTTCTGGAAGTCCCAAATGAATTTCCATCATGTTTCATTGACCAACCTCAGAGGTGACACGTCATTTCAAATCCCATGTTATTTTATTCACACAATCATCACCTTATCTTATATATTATTCATTTATTGACCCTCTTTTGAAACCATAAACCCAGTGGATAACGGATACATCAAGTTGCTTATAAAGTTTACAAGCAATACGAGGGTCATGTTCACACCTCACTTTGCCTCGAGGAACTGTTTTTGGGTTTCTATGGATGGGGTAATTATTATTTTTTAAGATATTTTTTATTTAAAAATATAATAAAATTAAATCATCATCATCATCCAAATATATTTTTAATATTAATATATTAAAACAATATAAAAATATAAAAAAATTAATTTGAAACAAATAAAAAGAGTGAAGATGTGTGTTTGTGTGTGTATAGTTACGCTGATCTCTTAATGTAAATTTATTTTACTGTATGATATGATTCAAATTAGATGTTGGGATTTCAAGATCATCTCGCTTGGGACTAGCTCGATTAATAATGTGTATATATATCTTCTAATTTATAAAATGATGGGATTGTAATATTAAACTTTATATTAGGCACAAAACTTATAATATGAATTAATTTGAACTTTTTATCGAGTCACATTTAATTAACATCTTTCTCTATTGTTCTTATTTTAAAAAGACCAGTCTAGACCGAACCAGGTTTAATAATAACAATCCAAATTATTTTTTTACTGGAGCACGGGATTAATGTGTTAATAATACGCTCCAACTTTAAAATCTGTAATTAATTTACATTATAATACTAAATTAGATTAAAAAAAAAACATTTTGCTTTTGACTAAACTAGCATTGAGATTGCTTAATTTTTGTTCGCTAAAGGTGGCCTACGAATTAATTCCACCTAATTCTCCAATAACAGAAAGAAAATAGAACTCATAATCTGGGATTTTAAAAGCAAGATGCTTTTTTCCAGTAAACTTTAATGCTGCCCCTGTAGATTTATCAATGTTAATTTCACGTCTACCCTTATAGTTTAAAATTCTCAAAGCTAATTTAGTCGAAAGCAGACCAATATTCATTACAATTAGGGAATTAATGACAAATTATATCCTCATAATCCCGCAGAACAGGGAGTATATATATCCAGTTAATTACTAGCAAAATCATCAACTCCCAGGATTGCTCTGTGTTCGATCTAGAAGATGATATAGAAGATGGTTTCATCCAGTAAGTGCAGCACCGAGCAGTCCCACACTTTACCTCTAACCTCCATAGAATAATATCATGGATAAGATTAGTGCCTCATTCCATGGTAGCTCGTCAAGTTAGGCAGGTCGTCGGAGGGGTCAAAACCCACGTCTGAAACCCTCGATCGTTTGTTTTTGTAGCAGAACTTTTTGTAATGATGATATGATTATAGGGAAAGTAATTTGGATCATGGCATTAGGTCACTGTTTGCCCCTGTTAAGTCAAGACTATTTGCACTTAAAATATTAACTGTTGGCATTTTTATATATATGCATAAGTATAATTAATGTTCAGTAGAGATTAGGGTTCACGCATCTAATTCAAGGAATCACATTTGTGTTTGCATAATTAATTATTGTGATAATTTTCTCGTTGCTGGGGAAATGGATTCAATTGGCACGAGGGCTAATTGAAAGCCAAAAAGGAACCTAATTCGTGGCACTTGAGGTGACATGGTTGAAGGTGATATTACGAGTGTTGAAGATAGCTCGACGAGCAATTATTTATCCCTATAAGGCTATAAATGGATTCTTTAGAAATAGGTTGTTTGGTGATGAAGATATTTAGCAATCCATTAAACAGGACAAAAAATCAAAACAAGCTGGTTGGTAAAGCAGAGAGTGTAATATATGCGTTCACATGCTTGCTTCGTCCAAATTCATCATCTATTTTTAGTTGATAACTTGTTTTAAAAATAGATGAATTACTTATTAGACATTTTGTTTGGAAAATAAATCAATATTATATTTTTCTTAAAAGTTAAAATCAAACTTGTAGCGACACCTAGTCACACACAAAGATTAAAAAAAAAAAACAACAAAACAAGGATTTTTTTATAACCATAAACATAATTTACTATTCACTATTTTGCGAATCAAGAGTATTTTTATATTTTTGGTTAGCTTATATGTTTGATTAAGAGTAGTAAAATAATTTAGCATTTAAATAATATTTTTAAATTTAAAAAAGTCACTAGCACATGAAAGCTGTCACAAACTTTAAGCGGCACATGTAGCACCTCTTGTTGGTGAAAAGAAGGTTTTCCCCACATCATTTTATTCAATGCCATCTCATGTTTTATTATGATTGTCGCAATGACATCCAAATATGGCTAGTTCATCACTGGTAATCCTTTTATTTCTTTTTCCTACCTTGATATATACATTATAGTCCTTATTGTTATTAGTATTTCAGATTCAACCCTTTTAATTTTTATTTTTGTATTTTTGTCATTTTTTTTTATTAAAGTTTTATTTGTTTTTAATTTAACACCTATTTTTTTATTTGTATATGTCTTATTTTTTAATTTAGTCCTTCTACTTTTAATTTCTTTTTTTTCCTTTCTCTTTTATTAAAGTTTTTTTTACTTTCAATTTTATCCATTAATTCAAGTTTATGATTTTTTTTTATTTTTTCTATGATGATAATAATGATTTCAATTCATCCATTTTTTTTTGTTATTTTTTTTCTTGGCTCTTTTGTCAAAGTTTTTATAGTTTTTAATTTTATTCATTCAATCAAGTTAATGATTTTTTTTTTTAATAGTAGTAGTAATAGTAGTAATAATGATGATGATAATGATGATGATGATGATAATAGTGATTTTAATTTTTTGAATTGCTATATTTTTAAATTCTTTTGTATAATTACAATTTTTTTTATTTCAATTTATCCTTTAATATTTAATTGATTGATAATCAAACTTCATGATTTTTTCAGATTAAATGCTTTAGACTAATGACTTGGGTCATTTGTATAAGAAGTTAACATAATTTTTTTAAAAAAAAAATTATAATATTCTTTTTATTTTTTTATCGAGTTATTTCAGTCACATGATTTATATCGCGAATTTAGCAAGATATCTCATATTAACTTAGCCCTAATTAAAGTTATTACAGATTTGTTATGATAGGTTTTTATATATTTTTTTATCTTATCTTAATATCCAAGCATTATTTTTACAAAAAAAAAAAAAAAAAATTAATTCTACCTCGCTGCTTCGCTTTGACACCAGAGCTAGTATGTATTAAAATGGGTTGGAACGACTTTTAAGTATTTATAAAACTGAAAGACTATATCTTGCTATTCTAGAAAAATGCTTTACGCTTTCTCAAAGCACAAGGAGAAGAACAAACTTTTTATTAATTCTTCATGCATAAACTCATACCAAAAAGTATACATTACACCATGTGCCGAATATGAGCCACCTTTCAAAACAAAAATAAAATAAGACTTCACATCTTTGAAAGTATTATTAATTATAAGATAAATTTTGTATATTCTGTGCCTGCACGCCTTTGATTCTCTGTTTTTCTTACGCTCAGGGGGGATGAACCAAAGGATTTCCTTAATTATTTTATATTTTATTTGTGCCACCAATGACCAATTCCGCCTAATAGCAGTGTCTTGTTTGTGCTTAATATCTTGGTCAAGCAAAAAAGACATAATACCGCTTGGAGTGTCTACAAAGATAATATACTAGTATTTAATTCAGCAAACCCAAAAGGAGAAAATCATGATTTAAACCCCTTTTTAAAAAAAAAAAAGTATACACAGCTAGGATTCTCAAACTCTTAAAATTTTACAGTTCTAAACTGGTAAAAATAAAATAAAATTGGGGTTTTCAAATTTTAAGGATGTAGCTTTAATTATAGAGAAAAATATGAAACTTTGTTAGTTTCTAAAAAGTCTTTATTTTATAATTCTCTTCTCCAAAAAAAAAAAAGGCTACAGAGTTGTTTAAACATAATAAAAATGTCATAATTAGTAAAATCTTAGTTAAATTGAAAGTCCCAATCTAAATTGAAAAAATAATCCAAACCAAGAAGGAAAATAAAGAAAATTTCAAAGTAGTAACTCCTAGGCTTAATTTAGAGATGAAAACGAAAGCACCTTATAACTTTATTAGGCCTTTACAATAAATCAACAAAACTTTAACTTGATTCAATAGCTAGATAAAGATTATAATAATTTTTTCTAGACTGCATGTTTAAATCATTTGAAACTACTCGAAACATAGAAAATCTTAACAATTAAAAAAGTAATACAATAAAAATAATTATGCCTAGAATAATAAAGAAAGTGTCCCCACATCAATCCCCTTTGCTTGCAAAATACTTGCTTTTAGGTTAATTGTCAGAAATTAAACTTGACCATGCCAAATGAATAAATAATTTGAATATAATATTGTTATCAATTTATATACAAGATACATTATCCTAGATAACTTAAATCTAATTTCAACAAATATGTGTTCATATATAATTTTAAAATCCAATCAAGACTTCTCAAGACCAAAATTAATATCACATGAAATCATCTTTTGAGATGATAGCTACTTCTGTTTACAGGTCTAGTCATTTCTAATAATAATATCTTGATTATTATTTAAATTGGGAATCAATAAAGATTCATTTAACATGTATATAAATGTTTGGACGACACATTCACACTTAATTAAATCCTTTTTTATATTAACTTTAGCCTTCTAAGCAATTCCAACAATTTGTTTTAGTTTTTCATCCATTAGTTTAATCTCAATTTGTTTACTAACTTTAGATTGTTTCTTAGATTTCACCTATATTTCATGTTCTTTTGGTTTTTTAGCATGTTTAATAACTTCAAGTTGTTTTTCTAGTGTCACCTCAATCTTAGAAATTATTGATTCTGGTTTATCAACTCACTTTAACACTACTAAATCTTTAATGCCTTGCCTCTAAATGAGTAAACAACATCTACACTCCAATCTTATCTCGGGTTATTGGTCTTAACCCTCTTGGAAATCATGTAACTTGCCACCCCTCTCCTAAAAGTTGTTATGTTCTATTACCTTATAAAACCCAACATTATACATATGTGCATATCTAAACATTTTTGACATTGTTGAGATAAGTATTGTTCATAACCAAGAGAAAAGAACCTTTGGTGCATCATCTACCTCATATACATTCATTATGTTATAGGATGTCTCCCATTGTTTATTTGTCTACCACTTTCATTTGAAAAAAGTTATGCCCTTCAAATTATATACGACTAGTTTCACAATCTTTTTTTTCATGATACTCACATATTTTCTAACCCTATCATATTCAGCGATCCAATTAAGAAACTCTTTTATGTCCACATCTCCATTGAAGGTGAGGATTTCTAGTCTTGTTTGGAACTCGTCCCCTTGTTGTCTCTTGGGCTATGGTGGTATGTTTTAATCTATAAAAAGCTTTATAGTCTCATCAAGTCTATCTTCTCCAACACCCTCCACATAGACACATGGTTATTGGTCTCATCAAGTCTATCTTTTATCTTTTCAAGCTTTAAAGTTAACTCGTAATTGTTGATAAAAATATAAAATTTTAATAATTTTAAAAAAGTTTTTATTATAAATTTTTTCTCTAAAAAAACAGGTTAAATTTCAATTATTCTAATAGTTGAATTAAAAATTATAATTGTTTTTATAGATTAAGTTTAACTCTCGAAACCTAGAAAATAGAAATTCATAATGTAACAAAATTAATTGTGTCAAAAAAAAAGATAGTACCTTACGTACGTTATTGGTCCTAAACATAACTAAGTTAGAGACCGTTTGGCATTGTATTTGTACATGCGTTTCATCAAATTTTAATTTTTTTTTTTTACTAAAATTGAGTGCGGTTTGTACTTTTTGAATCGTTTTGATGTGCTGATGTCAAAAATAATTTTTAAAAAATAAAAAAAATATCATTTACATGTATTTCGGCACGAAAAACTATTTAAAAAGCAACCGCTATCACACTGTCAAACACGTTCTTAGTCTCTTGATCGGAGCAATACACTGTTAATATTTTTAGATGTGCTTTTAGTTACATTGACAATGAGTGAGATTGGAAGACTTGACCGTAAATGAGGGATGTCTAAAGGGGAAAAAAATTGTCAGGAAACATGAACTGAAAGATTAAATTACAATAAATACAAAAATATAATGATGTAACATTGAGGTCTTTAAATAAAAGGATTAATTAATTTTTTTTATATAAAAAACAAAGATTAAATAATAATTTGCTCAATCATACCAAACGTGAAAGATTTTAAATTAAAGTGGCCGTACGTAGACTGTAGATGACAGAAGGTTCCAAACTCTTCACTCCACACAAGTGATGATGTTATAGGTTCATGCATCATCAAGAAGAAGAGCTAGAAAATAGACATGGCCATTCAATATATATATATATATATATGTTGTAATTATAATTTCTTGCCGTTTGTTTTACTCAATATTAGCAACTTGTAAGTTGTTTTATCTTTATCTATTGAGATCTCACAAGGTTTGCGCCCATCACATAGAAAATTGTTATGGAGTAATTTTTCATACTTCTTAGTATAATATATATTTATCTCATTAACATACTCAAAATGAGTAAAAACAAAAAAGCTCTTCCACTTGTGTGAATTAAAAATTAAGAACTTGATAGATAGAGATAAATAGATATATTTTAAAATGTTTTTGGATGCATGGTTCATAAATATTATTTTAAAAAGGACAAATCTTAACCGAGTTTTATCTCAAGTTGCAGATAAATATAAATTTAATCGTTGATATATTTGTTTTTTTACTAGACTAGAAAAAATATAAACCGTCAAACCCTAAATTATTTTGGAATTGATACCATCCAACTGGAGCATTTTTCAAGTACAAATATTGCTTCTTCTAAAACTATGAGATATGAATCAACAACTAATAATTGGCTACAACATTACACCAAATAGTATTGGAATTAATTTTTATATCTTTATATTCTGGAAACATTTTTAGATGTTTCAGTATTGAAATACAGACGGGCCAATATTAGTAGTTGAAAAAAGATGGCGCAGCCCATTTCCTAATGATTTATCACTTAATAACTTAAAAGTTAGTCAATTATTAAAGAAATAATATATATATATATTATCTTTGTATATATGTATTAAGATTTAGATTTAAGGTCGGATTCTGAGAAATAAAATTCTCATATATAAATGTTAATATTAATCCGGATGTAAATAGTTTATTTTTAGGTATTTGGAAATTTATATTTAATGTATGAAGAATAGTATTAAAATACCTCTAATAATTATAAAACAAAAACAGAAAGCAATTTGAAACGAAATTGACCACCTTCCCATGTCCTCTAGGTCTAAAAATCTCCGAATAAAAAAGAGAAAAAGAGGGTGTTCTTCCTTTTTCGAACAAAAAAGAGTAGATTATTCAGCTTCGAGCACATATATACTCATTAGCTGGGCTAATGATCAGTGTTCTTATTCTGTTTGCTGCAACAAGTGTGAACAAAAAGGAACATTTAGGTGGTGGCTCAGTGATAAAAGCTTGGGATTAAGAGGTTTGCTTCCTCGGTGCTCTCAGGTTCAAGCTCTGGAGTTGCTCATATGATAGCCACTGGAGGCTTACATGATCGTTAACTTCAGGGCCCGTGGGATTAGTCGAAGTGCACGCAAGCTGGCCCGGACATCCACGTTAAACTAAAAAAAATAATAATAATAATGGAAACAGCAAATCGCTAGAAAGGACATAACAAATCGATTAATGGCTGGTGCCATTGCCAGATGGACGTGGCTAAGGTGCCAGGTAGGCAAGCCTTCAAAACACCAAGAACACTGAAATCATCAAGATGATGTCACCATGGATTCTTCTTTGACCTAGCCGCCATGCCCCATTGGCTCTTTGACTCACGTGCATCAACCCATTCATAGGCCACTTTAACGACCAGATTTATTGAAAATGCCCCATAGTAACCATGTTCATGTAATATGTCTTTTTCACCATAGGGCATACCACTTTCCTTCACAAAAAAAAAAAAACAAAAAAAAGCATACCACTTTCCTTTAAAAATAAAGATAACTTGAGGATCTTCCTCTCTTGTGCCTATATAAACTGCCTTGTTTTCAAACATTATGTCCCATGACCAGAGACTAGCTAGCTACCAGAGAAAAACCAGCCATTCAAACACCAAAACAATTCCCACCTCAATCCCTTGATGGATTCTTCATTTTTTCACTACCAAAACTCGCAATTCTCCCCGGAATCGTCTTCTTCCTTCAACTCCCTTGATTCTTCCTCGTGTAACGCACAGAACTTCTACAGCCAACCCCTCCCTTTTAACGAAAATGATTCCCAGGAAATGCTTCTGTTAGGACTCCTCAATGAGGCCCCCATCAACTCTTTTGATACCACGTCATCTACCAATTCCAACTACGATGAGGTAAGTTCAAGAGCTGATTATCAACGGGAACAACCCCGAGAAATCTCTTACAGAGGGGTTAGAAGGCGGCCCTGGGGCAAGTACGCCGCCGAGATAAGGGATTCGACAAGAAACGGTGTGAGAGTTTGGCTAGGAACATTCGATACTGCCGAGGCGGCGGCCTTGGCTTATGATCAAGCTGCATTTGCAATGAGAGGTTCAATGGCAGTACTAAATTTTCCTGCCCAGAAAGTCTACGAGTCACTCAAAGAAAAGGGCTATGGCTTCCAAGAAGGACAGTCACCGATTTTAGCAATGAAGAAAAGACATTCAATGAACAGGAAAGCCGAGAGCAGGAAGAGGAAAGAGAAAGAAATGAGAAGGGAAACGGAAAACGTCGTCGTGCTAGAGGATCTAGGGGCTGAATATTTGGAGGAACTGCTAGCCATTTCAGAGAGTGCTAGTCCTTGGTGAATTAGCTAGTGTCTACAAGCTTTCGTTTTGCTCACCTCCTCTTCTTTTCGTCCTAGGAAGTGTTAGTTTGGAGGTGGAGTAAGGATTCTATCCTCCAATTCTACTCCATGATCATCACTATCACTTAACCAACGGTTCATTGGCCAATTGTGTCTATTTTTTGTATTTTTAATCATTTCACTTTAGATGATGAAGATAATTACCACTTTTTTTTGGTTGGATAATGTCTTTTTGTGTGCACTTGATATTTTTAAAGATAATGAGAAGAAGAAAGATTGAAGTCTTAATTATCATTATCATCCGCAACAAAAGTAATTATTATGTGGGGCTCTAGCTAGCTCTGGGATTTAGTCACGAAGACAAGGGGACAATATTTCTTTCTCCCGTATTTGTTTATTTTAGTGGATTAATTAAAATATATTAAAAGGCTCTGGCATGCAAATTTTTTTTTTTTTATTTTTTATTAGATTATTATGGTATCGTCACTCGGGTCGTGAGCAAATTAACCAAAAAAATTTTTAGCATCCTTTTTAATTAATTAAAAATTATATTTTATAATTTGTTTCAGTTTACGTTTTATGATGTTATCTTGGTTCTTATGACTTGAATTATGAATTTGATTGATTATTAGTGATTTTTTAAAAAAACAATTAATTATTTTTTTAATTTCACTAATTAATATTGAGTTGATTGAGTTGATTTTTATAATTTGTTTTAATTAGTTTGCTATGAAGTTATTCTAATCTCATAACTCAGGTTTGATAGGTTAATCTAAGTTGAATTAACTTATTTTTTTCAGTTGAGTTTTATTTTTAAATTCATTATTAAACACTGAGTTGATTAAAAATTAGATTCAGTAAGTTTTTTTAAAAAATAATTATTTCTATAAAGTTATTAGAATCTCATTATTAATCTAGGTAATGGATTTGACTGGTTAACTCAAGTTGACATGAGTCAATCTAATATATTTTTATTTTAATTTTTAATAAAAAATATTATCTTAATTTTTTTAATTAAACTATATTTTTATTAGTTATTTAAATTATTTTTAAACTTACACGTTCACGAGATCATTTTAAACTTGCACATCTTATGAATCCCTGTATAGTTTTATTTTTCTTCTACTAAAAATTACATTCACAATATCTATATATTTTTTTTATTTTTTATGTAAAAAAAATGCGATACGGTCCCTAGAGAAGCGTGTAGGATCATCTATTGTTATCCTACTGCACATCGATAGTGATAGCTGGTGGCAGGGATTGCTTGGTTGATATGTGCAATAATTTGATAGGAGAAAAGGTCGCCATACGTTTATATAATTTGTTTGAAGTCAAACTTTGATTTTCTGTTAAAAGTTCTTACAAGGCACAGAGGCAAATGGAATGCTGAGCTGGCTTTATTAGTGACTCGGGTTCACACGTCAATTCATTTGTTGCTGCCTTCATTAGCTCGTAAATTTCTAGTTCAATTGACATCAATTATTTATTTTTTATATATAAAAAGAAAGTTTCTTAGGTATAAATCTCTTATGTTTTAGTTATTTTATTTTTTACCTTGTTTTTGAAAATAAAATTAAAATGGATAATACTTTTTATTCTATACTAATTAAAAAATAATAAAAATAAATTATGTTGATTTTGTAAAATATTCTCAAGATAAAATGATTTCATTTCTTGATGGTTCTTTGCTGTCATTTCTCACAATAGGCGTCGAAGCAGGAAAAAAAATGATGTATTTTTTGCAATATTTTATTCTAATACATGGATATCTGGTGTGCAGGGCTAAGGTATATTAACGAATATTTTTTAAAATAATTTTTTGTTTAATAATACATAAAATAATATTTTTTTTATTTTTTAAAATTTATTTTTAACATTAAAATATTAAAATAATAAAAAAATTAATTTTAAACTGTTTATTTAAAAAAAAATTAACAAACACAAAGCGAACGAGCTTCGTTGCTTAAACATCATTTTGCTAAAAATATATTTCAATTTGGTTAATTCTCTTGAAAGTTTTCTATAATAAAATAAAAGTTAAAGAAGAGAATGCATCATCGGAGAAAGAACATTCTTTCTTCTAAATATTAAAACACCCCAAAACAATAACTTCTAACACTTCAATCTCGGATCAAAATCCTTGGAGGTAAACAACCACAAACACTCAGAGCTGCTCTAAAGTTTGGTCTTTTATTTTTTTTCTCTCTCTTTCTTTTGGGAGGTGACTTCCCTCCATCTCCTTCGCCTATTAGGGGTGATGGGATCCTTGCTCTTTGCTTGACAGATCTGCTTTCTCCAGGAGATCTGATAGGTAAGAGGTTTGGTACGGAAAGAATTCCCTCATTTTGTTTTTTGCTTTTTAACTTCTTGTTGATTTAGGGGTGGTAATTTGTTGTGTATGGTAATGTAAGTGGGTGTCAAGATGGTGGCTTGGGATTGATGGTGGATGTTTTACAACAAATATGAAGCCTTCTTGGACGAGTACTGATTATTTTTTGGAAAGAAGTTGTTTTTTTTTTATAACCCTAGGTGTTCGGACTAGCTTACGCGCACCACAACTAATTTCAGGGGCTACTGAACATCCTGCAAGCCCAGTAGGCAGGTAAGGCACCGCGGGAGTGACAGACTGATACTCTTGAGGATCGAACCTAGGACGTTCGCAAAAACAAGCCTTACAGTTGACCAATGGGCTAGACCCTCAAATATAAAAGAAATTGTTATTTGTTCGAGATGGTGATGGTTTGCTCGATTCCAGTGTGTGGTGAGAGTAGGTGGAGAATGTTGAGTTGTTTTTTTTGTTTTTTTCACTAAAAAAATTAAAATAACGAAGTACAGAAAATTATTTAGAATACTTAGGTTAGAGAATCACGGATAATATATGCAGCTTGTGAGTCTGTGTTATTTACTATTCTCTCAAATTCAAAACAATGGACTAATACAATTTATAATAAAGAGAGAGAGAGGAGAGAGAAAAATAAATAAAAAAAGAAAAAAGAGAAAGAGAAAGAACATGGAGACCCTAAAATTCTAATGATAATATTATTGGTATTGTTTAAATGATATTAATAAGATAAATTTCACAAAACAAAATCAAAATTAATAATCAAAGTAGGTCATATTAGTCATATATTTAGCCATTTAGTATTTATTTATATTCAAATAGCTCTTGTAACTTACTTTAGTCATCATTAATAACTTTCCTTGAAATCGTTGGATTTAATTTTCCAAGATTTTTTCAACATAGTGTAATAATTGGAGCTTTAATATGTTTTGTGGTCTTTTTCTTCATTTTTTTTTATTATAAATTATGTTGGTTTATTTTTAGCATATGAGAAGGTCTTATATATATATATATATTTATATATATTTACAAATATTATTTGCAAATCTTTAAATTATGTTATTTTTTAAAATATTTATATAATGTGTTATTTTATCTAGTTTTTTTTTTAAGTATTATAGTACAAAAATACTCGAGAATGATTACAAACTTAGTTATTAAATTTGTCCTTGCAAAAATAGTAATCTGGAGTTTCATCTGTTGAGTTTTAAATTAAACTTGGAAAAGACATTTGTAAGGCAAAAACCAGTTGACCGGGGTTTTTATTAGCTTAATTCACCTATTAAATCCATTTTAATTTTCAAACAAAATGTTGAAAGAAGAGAACGAGGACGAGAGACAATAGCATATAAAAACAATCTATAGAATAGGGGTTTTACTATAATTTTTTTTTTATAAAACTATTAATTGGTAATACTTATTTATCTATTTATTTCAATGAATGTTTATATATATATACACACACACACTTAATTTTTTTTATTAAGGTATCTCACTTTCATGACATGAATTATAGATTTGTTATTAAGTTATCTTACTTTTATATTTGATGGATTAATCCATGTCATGAAAATGAGATAACTTTTTATGATCCATGCCACGAAAGTGAGATAACTTAATAACAAATTATCTCATTTTCATGATATGGATTAATCCATTAAATCTATGATCCATGTCACGAAAGTGAGATATATCTTATTTTCATGTGTGTGTGTTTATAATTGAAAATTAAACTTCATAATTTATTTTGTTTAATTTCTATTAGGTTATTCTGGCCTTGTGACCTATGAATAATGTTTAATAGGTTAACCCGAGTTTATTCGAGTTATTTTTTTTTTAATTTCATTATTAAACATTGAATCAGTTGAGAATTAAACTTTATAGTTTTAATTTGCTTTCTATGAAAATATCTTGGTCTTATGATCAAGGTCACAAGTTTTGGTATTTTTACCTTAATTAAATCGGGTCGTTTTTTCAACTTTTTTCTTAGAGATTATAACGTTCTCATAACTCGGATCATGAGTCCTTCAACATTGAATTTATTTTTTTATTGGGTTGTCTCGTCTCATGACGCGGTCACGAGTTTGACAAGTTAACTATGTTTTTTTTTTAAAAAAATTTCCTTTTAATTTTATCTTTAAATATTGAGTTAATTGAAAATCAAACTTCATAATTTGTTTTTATTTGTTTTTTGTAGGGTTATCAAAGTCTTAAGACTAATGTGGTGAATTTAACTTGTTAACCCGAATTGATTCAAGTCAATCCAATATATTATTATTTTAATATTAAAAAAAATGTTATCTTATTTTTTTTTGGGTAGCCAATTATGTTTTTACAAGTTGTTATGTTACTTTTGGACCCTCAAAATTAACCCTCATAAGGTTTAAATTATTTTTTAATAAAAAAAACATTAACAACGTTCAAATATTGTTTTTTTATATTCATGAAATTTTTTGACCCGAACCACATCCTAACGTGTTTAAATAATCAAGTTATATCTTGGCAAAAGAATTAAAAAAATGCCTTCTGTCTGAGTTCATTTTTCCTTTCCCCGCAAAATATCTTCATTATATATATTTTAAAGATCTAATCATCTAAGAGCATAAACATCCTCAAATAAGCCCATAAATGAAGCCGAAAGAAGGGCTAGAGGCCCATATAGTGCGAACCCTACTATGCCTTAATATTAACAGAGATTGGCCCAAATGTAATTGTGTCTAGCCCATAGGCCCATGCGTCGTTGACAAAACTTTCACCAAAAAAATAAAATCGAGGAGTTTGATAGGTACAATACAGCTACTTGACTTCGTTAGATTGGCAAGTAATTAAAGGAGATTGTACTCAAATATCAAAGAAATCAATTAAAACCATGGTTAAAAATAATCAGATGTCCCTTCATTATATGCTTTTAGACTAAGGCTCCGTTTGTTTGCAGGAAAGTGAATTCCTTTTGGAAAGTGAATTCCGGGGAAAGTGAATTCCTGGAAAGTGAATTCCGGGAAAGTATTTTCCGATGTTTGGTAGTGTTATGGAAAGTGAACTGGAAAACACTTTCCAGTGTTTGTTTGTGTTATGGAAAATAAACTGGAAAATAATTTATTAATGAATTAATTTTTTTTTCAAGTTTATCTAATATATATATATATATATATATAATATTTAATATATATATTTAATCACTTATAATAAAAAAATAAAATCTAAAAAGTATAATGATAAATTTTTTTATTGTATCCTATATTTATATATAACTTATTTTATTATAGTCTTTGGTCTCTTTATTGACTACAAAGTTTGAGAAGATAAAAACAGAAAGGACATGGTAGAGGTCTACGATACTGATTATCGTTGCTTTATCGAGTTTAGTTTTTAAGAGAGGTTTTGGGAGCTTCAAAGAGTACCCAGATGAGAAAATTGAGTTAACAGTAAAACCCATAGAGGTTTTGCAGATTATGCAAGACAAATTAGACCCTTCGTAATTTCCTCACTTTTCCCTCAGGTTTTCCCTTGTTTTCTCTGCTGCCAAACTAGTTAGAAACAGAAATAAGGCTCCGTTGCTGCAGCTAAGTTTTGGTTACAAATTTTCATCCTGTCGACGACACCTTCCCATACCCATCCAATCGTTGAGCTAATGAACGCCAGCTGCTCTTCAACCGCATCCCCCCCTTTTTGTTCTGCACAGTTGAATGATTTGTTGAGTTTGGGTCAGCATCGTATCTGGAAACCTATGGCCGTATCTTCGACTGGGTAATTAACGTGTTTTCTTTCTTTCATTTTTTTCTTGTAAGAAAAAAAAGAGAATGATATTGGGACACCGAAAATGGGAGATTGTGTGCGCACACCGAAAATGGGAGACTGCGTGCTGGACCCGTGTTGTGGAAGTGGGGATTTGGCATTTCTCCTGTCTGAAAAAGTTGGCTCCAATGGCGGCAAGGTTCCTTTCTGAATCCTTAGTTGTGCTTGAATTATCTGTAGCAATGGGAAGTAATTTCTTGTCAAAATTTGCAGGTGGGAAATCTTGATTTCTCAATCAGCTGTTTATGGCTTCATCCCGGCAACATTTGCTTGCAAAGGTTTACTGCAAGAGCATCGAGTGAGCATTGGTAAAAGATTTTTTTCGCACCTAGTGATTTTAACATTTTGGATAACCTGATTTACATTGCATTGATTGATCACTGGTGCGTTGAGGACGAGGCGACTGATTTGCCCTTCCAAGATTGTTACTTTGATGCTATTCCCATAGGTTATGGGTTTCGAAAATGTGGTGGATAAGCGGAAGGCCTTGCAGGAGATGTTTAGAGTGCTGAGACCAGGAGAAGATGTGTTTTATTAACAAAGGAAAGTGTTTTCCTTTTGATAAGGAAAGGAAAACACTTTCCTACGGCTGAAAGTAATTTCCTTGTTGACCGGAAAGTTAAGGAATTAACTTTCCTTTGACTAACTTTCCGGATGGTTGCCAAACATTGGAAAATGAGGAAACTGAATTCCTGAAATTCAGTTTCCTTGAAACAAACAAGGCATAAGTAATTCTTCTACAACGAATTCACTAGATATTATTGAAAAAATACATGGGACCGTGGGGAAGGGCACAGTAGTCTTTTTAATTTCTTCCAGGTATTGCACAAAAATAAAGGAAAAGGATACAGAGGAAAGAGAAGAAAAAGAAAAAGAAAAAATGTCTGAGCCAAGTCGTTTTTCCACCAACTCACAAGCCGCCATGGGAAGGAGGGATGACAAAGACAATTATGGCAACATAAAAAAAGGACAATATCGGGTCTGAAGAAAGCTGCACGTGTCGCTCAAATATGATGGTTCTCTCACATATGCTATTTATTTTTCTTAATTCGGTTCCTCATCAATTTTTCTTATTAGTATTGGTAACTATTAAATTTTTTATTTAATCTTTAATTTTTTCATAACTTTTTAATTTGATTCGAAACTTTATCACACATAAGCTCAATAAAATCTCACCGATAAGAAAGGAAATGATAAAGGATTTTTTTATTATTATTTGATCATTGTTTTTTAATAACTTTTTTTTTATTTTGATTATCCGTTTTTCTATATCTAATCTTTATATCACCCAAGCCAAATGAAAATCCAACCAATGAAAAAAAAAATAAAAAATAAAAAATAAAAAATAAAAAATAAAAGAGATAACTAGCTAAACTAGGTTAACTCATTATAGTTATGCAATGATCCTCACCGCACATTTAGCAGGTTAGATTAAGTTGGCAGGAGTAGATCTAATATGGTGTTTTCTTTTCATTTTGCTCCATGAATTCTCGTTTTATTTTTTTAATTTTTCCTTTTTATTTTGTTATTTAACACTTGAGCCTGATCGAGTTAGGCAGGAGTTTGAAACGACAGGTCTTAATTATTTTTTTAAACCAAATCATATTTTGAATGGGATGATCAAATATCATTTGGTAAAATAGTACATATCAAGCCAGCTCTAACATAATTAGATTTCGAGCTCATGTTATTTACTGGCCAACAACATGGGTTAACACTAGACAAATAAAAAAGTTAAGAAACTATGAAAAACTTAAAATTATATAGTGCATAAAATTCTCTTGTTAAAAATAAAAAACTAAAATATTAGGCATAAACCTTGTTTATCAAGACTAGATAATTATGAAAAATATTATTTTATTATTCTATATGAGTATTTTAAATTAAAATTATATTCAATCATGTATTTTAATAAAATTAAATATTTATTCAGTTATATTTACTTAATTTTTAGATAATTAAATTCATTTCTACAAACATATCAGCAAAGAAATTGGCAAACCAGTACAAAGAGCAATTTGCTAGTCTACTCCAATAGTTTGCACTTGCCATTGGAGGGATGACTTCAAAAGGCTATTTCAGCATTAATTCCAGCCAACGGTCTTTTTGACAATAATAATTTCTTGCATAACGCGTCTTTGAAAGACCAAAAGAATATATATATATATATATATATATATATATATATATTATATATATATATATATATATATATATATTAAATGTACTTAGATTTTACAAGGACATTCTATCAGCCCAGTTTTATAAAAGGATTAGCTCATTATAACTAAATATGATCAAAAAATTATTTAAATTAGACTTAGAAAATATTTTCCAGGTTAGTTTTGTTATTTTTCTTTTTTAATTTTGGATTTTTCTAGTTTTTTGAGGATTTTTATATATTTTTTTTATTTTCGAGTTTTCTAGTTTTTTTTTAATATTTGATAATAAAATTCTAAAGTAAAAAGAAGTATGTATGTATTATTTGTATTTGTAGTATCACATGTGATGTATCAATCTGAATGTGGAAATTCTCACCAACAAATTAAAAGGAATGCCGTTGGTGGAGGACTTGTTGTTACACCTTCAAAGTCTTCTTCCATCATCTGCCTGCCTTGTATAAATAGCAGACAAACTCTCTACCCATCCATCGCCATATAACAATGAAGGTTCTTTCTTCCATATTGTTAGCAATTTTGCTGCTTTTCGGAGCTTTTGGACCCGGTGCAAGAACCTGCTATGCCGTCCGATATCTCAATAAAATGGAGCATTCAAGAATCGGATTCCATGCGTTTGAGAAGAGGACAATTCCCGGAAGTGGGGGAAATCCAGCTCCTGATCCCAATTTACGGTACAGTCAAGCGCCACCTATAGCCAAATAATAAGATGGATCTAAATCGTATTTCCTCCATTTTCTTAGAGGGGTTCTTGTGATTTCTAGTTCTCAACTAGGCTTGATCTCCTAATGTTTCGTTTCTGTATTAATTCTCAGCTGTTTAATTTCCTTGCTATCCTATATATCTTGAATAATATATCATAAGCAAATGCCTCTTTCCTTTTATTACACGTTTCAATTTCTTGTTCTTTTTAAGGTAGTAGTAGCGATACTCAACAAGAAAAAAAACTATTTATGTTTTACAAGAGTGAGTGCCAACGAAGCAGATATACATTCACTGATTAAAATCTAAAACTTACACAAGTGATTCGTTTGCACCACCAGGCCAACTGTACAGAGGGTTATTATCAAACAGATAATGTTACAAAATTCAAATGTTAATCCTTAGAGAAAATAGCCATGCTAAAACAAAAATATTATAACTCCAAACGGATAAAACATGAATCGGCATATATATTTTTATATCTAGTATTGAAATCAAGAAAAATAATTAAAATATTGTCAATAACAAATTATATATTTCGGGGAGGTAAACGAACTATTTATTACAAAACCTATTCTGGAAGCCTTGCAGCAAGAATATTGGGATACAGGTGAGCTCAATCATGATTCAAGAAAAAAGGATGTTTGAGCTAAGTCGTTTTTCCACCAACACACAAGGCTCAAGCCGCCATGGGAAGGATGGACGCCAAGACAATTATGGCAACAATAGTTTGTTAATATATATTAAATATTGTAATCAGATTTTACAAGGACATTCTATCAGCCCAGTTTTTATAAAAGGATTAGCTCGTTATAACTAAATATGATCAAAAAATTATTTAAATTAGACTCAGAAAATATTTTCCAGGTTAGTTTCGATTTTTCTTTTTTAATTTTGGATTTTTCTAGTTTTTTGAGGATTTTTATTAATTTTTTTTAATTTTCGAGTTTTCTAGTTTTTTTTTTTAATATTTGATAATAAAATTCTAAAGTAAATAGAATTATGTATGTATTATTTGTATTTGTTGTATCACATGTGATGCGTATCAATCTGAATGTGGAAATTAACTTCTCACCAACAAATTAAAAGGAATGCCGTTGGTCGTTATATGCTTTTAGTCAAAGTAATTCTTCTACAACGAATTTAATCAAGCTAACCCTTCACTGGACGGGCACAGTAGTTTTTCTTCTCTTTTTTTTCAAAGTCTTCTTCCATATCTGCCTGCATATTGTTAGCAATTGTTAAACCTTCAAAGTCTTCTTCCATCATCTGCATGCCGTTGGTCGACTAAAGGAACCGGACATGTTACATGCACCTTCATAGTCTTCTACCTGTCTTGTATAAATAGCACACAAACACAACTAGGTTTCTTCACATAACAATGCAGGTTCTTTCTTGCATGTTGTTAGCAAGAAAAAAAACTATTTATGTTTTACAAGAGTGAGTACCGAAGAAACAGATATACATTCAGTACTGATTAAAATCTAGAACTTATACAAGTGATTCGTTTGCACCACCAGGCCAACTGTACATAGGGTTATTATCAAACAGATTATGTTACAAAATTCAAATCTTAATCCTTAGAGAAAATACCCATGCTAAAACAAAGAAATCTCATCAACAGAAGAAGATACGCAATAATCTCTGTCCTTGATGTTTGTAAGAGGTTAATTTAGTAGCTTCAACTTTGTTTTGGCTACACAAGACAAAAGTTGGTAGAAACGTTTGCCTAGACTTGAATATTGGGAATTTAAAAACGGTGGCATAAGTTGTTAAGATTTGGAATCAAAACAATTAAAGCTTGATTTGTAAATCGTATCTTAGAGATTTAGTTTGATTGTTATTGCTGTAATTAAGTCCTAAATATTAGTTGCTAGTCTGTCAGTTTACTTATTTAGACAAGAACTTTCCTATATAAACTATGTATACGGAGTGTATCAAATACATTGAATAATAAGTCTGCCCTGCTATTCTTCAAACTTCCTCTGTCAATTTTCTTGCTTTCTTTATGGTATCAGAGCAGTGGTTCAACACCTAATATTGCTCATTATTTTGCTTCCGCCAACATCACCATGACAGAAACAATGGATTTTTATGATCCTTATTACATCCATCCCTCAGATCACATCAATCACGCCATTGTCAACCAACTTTTGGAAGGTGATAATCATGCAACATGGAGCCGTGCCATGATGATGTCTCTGGAGGCCAAGAATAAGCTTGGTTTCATTGATGGCACATTAAAAGCACCTTCAGAGACAGATCCTAAATATAGAGCTTGGAGACGATGCAATCAGATCGTAAAGTCATGGATCCTCAACTCCATCAGTCCATCCTTGACAAATACTGTAATCTTCTCTGATACTGCTGCTGATGTCTGGGCAGATCTCAGTGAGCGTTTCTCACAAGGAAATCTCTCACGCATATTTGAGCTCAAACGAGGGATCGTGGAACATCGTCAACAACAACAAACCATAGCAGCTTATTATTCAGCACTCAAGTCCTTTTGGGATGAATTAGGATCATACAATGATCCACCTTTATGTAACTGTGCAGGACTAAAACAGATTGCTGAAAGAGAAGAACATGAACGAATTTTCCAATTCCTCATGGGGCTGAATGATACGTATTCTGCTGTCCGTGGACAGATCCTGTTGATGCAGCCACTCCCTAACATCAGGAAGATATATTCACTCCTGCTTCAAGAGGAAAAACAACGGCAACTCACTGAAGCCACTGACAGCCCCATTCATGCCATGAATGTGAAAAGGAACACAAGGATCACAGAGAATAGACAATCCACACGGCTACAAAACAGCAAGGGCAAATCTTTATTTTGCTCACACTGTGAGGGAGATACACACACAGTTGATCGTTGCTATTATATCATTGGATTTCCACCAGGACATAAATTTCATGGCAAAGAAATCAAACCACCAAATCGACACAAACGGCTTGCAGTCAATAATGCCAGCAACGCAGTCAAACCCAACACAGCAGCAAGCGGACATCAGACCTTTCTTCAGTTTACAGAAGAGGAATACAATCAAATAAGGGCATTACTTGGTAAAAATCAGTTCTGTGGAAATGTGACAGGTAAACAAACTTCTAAATGTCATAAAACATGGATCATTGACAGCGGTGCTAGCGATCATATATCATCTTCCTCTCATTTACTATCTCAAACACCACGTCATGATATTGTTCATTTACCTGATGGCTCACATTTAAAAACCTTATCAGTTGGTAATGCACAAGTTAATCAACACTTGTGCGTCAAGAATGTTCTCCACATACCATCCTTTCAAGTTAATCTTCTCTCAGTCAGTAAACTCACCCGTGACCTAAATTGTATCATCACTTTCCATCCTAACTTCTGTATCTTGCAGGACCTGAACACGATGAAGATGATTGGCCTGGGGAAGGAGCATAATGGCTTATACTATCTATCCGAGCACACTGCTATCAAGCCACCATCAAAAATTCAAGCCAACACCATTTCCACCATCCCAGATTTATGGCACTGTCGCTTAGGACACCCCTCTGCTGCACCATTACAATTTTTATCTAAGACTATTCCTAATTTTTCTATTCATCATCCTATGCATTGTGACATCTGCCCTATGGCAAAACAAACCAGACTACCTTTCAATATGAGTTCTATTTCCTCACATGCATCTTTTGATCTTATCCATTGTGACATATGGGGTCCTCATCGCACACATACACACTCGGGTGCTCGATATTTTTTAACTATTGTAGACGATTACTCACGTTACACTTGGATCCATCTTATGAAGCTTAAATCTGAAACGCAAACCTTACTCAAGTCCTTTATTGCGTTTGTCAAAACACAATTTCAATGTAATGTTAAATGTGTGAGAGCAGACAATGGGAGTGAGTTTACTTCCATGCGACCCTTTTTCAATGATTTAGGAATTCTCTTTCAACACTCCTGTCCAGCCACACCACAACAAAATAGTGTCGTAGAGCGCAAGCATCGTCATCTTTTAAACGTTGCTCGCGCTCTACGCTTCCAAGCTTGTTTGCCACTTCAATTTTGGGGGGAAAGTATACTCACTGCAGCCTATATCATCAATCGCTTACCTACACCCATTCTTTCAAAAGCTTCACCATATGAGAAGCTGCACAATACCATACCTACATACCATCACATGAAGGTTTTTGGCTGTCTTTGTTATGCCACCACTATTACACCTTCACACAAATTTGATTCTAGAGCACGTAAATGTGTTTTTGTGGGTTATCCTTTGGGTCAAAAAGCATATCGCCTTTATGATCTCTCAACTCACACATTCTTCTCTAGCCGAGATGTCACTTTCCATGAATCTATATTCCCCTTCTCTACTCAACTACAAGGCACACTGCCCGATCAGCCAAACACTTTCACCTCCAGCTTACCCTTATCAACTCCTATTCCCCCTCAAACACTATCCATTCCCTCCTCCAACGATGACACACTTTCCTCTCCTATGCTTTCTCCTCCCTCAAACCATGCTCTGCCATCATCTCCTATCAACATCCCTAGCCTTGTTGAGCCACCTTTATCACCACCTGTTTCCACATCGCCTACTCTCCCACGCCGAAGTACTCGAACCCATACCCGCCCCTCCCACCTCCAAGATTATCACTGCTTTCATGCCGCCTTGCTTCCCCCTGGCTCGTCATGTTCTCGTTCAGGTACTCACCATCCTTTATCTAAATTTGTTTCTTATGCTCATTTATCTCCATCTCACCGTGCTTTCATTACAAGCCTTTCTGCCCACAGTGAGCCTACATCATTTGCACAGGCTGCCTCTGATCCCCGCTGGCAGGATGCCATGCAAGCTGAATTAACAGCTCTTGAACTGAACAATACCTGGATATTATGTCCCTTACCAGCAGGTAAACGTGCCATTGGGAGCAGATGGGTTTATAAGCTTAAATATCACTCTGATGGCACCATCGACCGGTTCAAAGCTCGCCTCGTTGCCAAGGGTTACACACAATTGGAAGGACTTGACTACACAGACACCTTCTCCCCTGTTGCCAAGTTAGTTACTCTCAAATGCTTGCTTGATGTTGCTACTGTTCGTCACTGGCCCTTACACCAACTCGACGTTCAAAATGCCTTCCTTCACGGTGATTTGAATGAAGAGGTTTACATGCAGCCTCCTCCTGGCCTTCCTCGTCAGGGGGCGAATATTGTGTGTCGGCTTCAGAAGTCCATTTACGGTTTAAAGCAGGCATCACGTAATTGGTTCTCAAAATTTTCCACAGCCATCAAGAGCTTTGGATTTCAACAATCCAAAGCAGATTACTCTCTGTTTACTAAGGTACAAGGGGCTTCCTTTACAGCAATACTACTCTACGTTGATGATATGATCATCACAGGAAATGACACTACCACAGTTGAAAAACTGAAAAAGTTTCTTCACAACCATTTTCGAATTAAGGATTTGGGCAATCTCAAGTACTTCCTTGGAATTGAAGTTGCCTACTCCAAACAAGGTATTGCCATCTCCCAACGTAAATACACTCTTGATATACTTAAAGATGCAGGTTTGATTGGGTCAAGACCAACTAAAATTCCAATGGAACAAAACCAACGACTCACCCCTTCAGAAGGTGAACTGCTCAATGATCCATCACCATATCGACGCCTTGTCGGCCGTCTTCTATATCTCACCATCACAAGGCCAGACATTGCCTTCTCTGTACACGTTCTCAGCCAATTCATGCAGCAACCAAGGAAATCTCACTTGGATGCAGCTCACCGTGTCCTACGATATCTGAAGCAAGCACCAGGACAAGGCATTTTATTTCCATCACATGGAGAGTTACAGTTGAAAGGGTATTGTGATGCTGATTGGGCAAGTTGTCCAACAACCAGGCGATCTGTTACTGGCTTTTGTGTTTTCTTTGGAGGAGCTCCCATATCTTGGAAGAGTAAGAAACAGTCGGTGGTATCACGTTCTTCAGCAGAATCAAAATATAGATCAATGGCATCACTTACCTGTGAGCTGGTTTGGCTTAAACAACTCCTATGTGATTTGCAGGTGCCACACTTGCAGCCAACCCTCCTGTACTGTGACAACCAAGCTGTATTACACATCGCAGCCAACCCCGTATTTCATGAACGCACAAAACATATCGAGATTGATTGTCATACTGTGCGTGAGAAAATACAATCAGGATTGATAAAGACCACTTATGTACCTTCAACACAGCAGATAGCAGATATATTCACAAAGCCTCTTGGTAGCCCGTTATTTCATAATCTGTTGCGCAAGCTGGGAACCTTGGACATCCATGCTCCAGCTTGAGGGGGCGTGTTAAGATTTGGAATCAAAACAATTAAAGCTTGATTTGTAAATCGTATCTTAGAGATTTAGTTTGATTGTTATTGCTGTAATTAAGTCCTAAATATTAGTTGCTAGTCTGTCAGTTTACTTATTTAGACAAGAACTTTCCTATATAAACTATGTATACGGAGTGTAGCAAATACATTGAATAATAAGTCTGCCCTGCTATTCTTCAAACTTCCTCTGTCAATTTTCTTGCTTTCTTTATAAGTTGTTTTTTATTTGAAAATATATTAAATTTATTTTTTTTATTTTTTAAAAATTATTTTTGATACTAAAAAAAAATAAAAAAAATATTATAAATCCAGAAGGGATCAAACATGAATTGGTATATATATTTTTATTTCTAGTATTGAAATCAGGAAAAATAATTATAATATTGTCAATAACAAAATATATATTTCGGGGAAGAGACGCTATAAGCTTTGCAGCCAGAAAATCGGGATACAGGTGATGATTCAAATTGGGACCACTGAGAAGAAATAGCTAGGTCAAAAGTTATCCTCGCAGAGCAATGAGCTTTGTATTCAGATATATAATCCTTGTGCTCCACGTTAGATTTGTGGCCGTCCTCTTGTAAGAGAAAAGGAAGACCGGTTCTGGTTTCCAAGCTATTTAATGGCAGTGAACTCCCTAGCTATTTGTGGAAGGACGAAAGAGACTTAATATATAGAGAAAAAAAAAGAGTAACATCAAAGTTGAAAATTGGAAAGCTTCATTCTGTCGATATTTGTATTATCATTCCATTGATAATTAATTTACCAACAAAATAAGAGTAACATCAAAGTTGAAAATTGGAAAGCTGGAGGAGCTAAAATTCAGCCATTATTTCCAGGAAACTTCCTGCTCTGTGTCGGCTGCAATGTTGAATTTTTGCAGCCATTCAACTACCAAGAATGGTTTAATTCAAGTATTTAGGCTCATATTAATAGATAAATTATTGATTCACGCACCAAGATTGCATAAATAAGTCCAAAGAGTAGGTTTTAATCTCAAAATCAATTCCCAAATGAACAAAATTTCAAACTTGATAGTGTTCATGTCACTTCACGGACTAGCAATGCTATCCCCTCCCGCTAGTGCCATGCACAAGGTTCAGGCCTCTGATACGGCTGATCAGCAGGCAGCATTGGAAACAACTTCCAGTAGGAACTGGGATTTTCCTCGAAAACTCAAGGTAGCATACCCACCGGAAAACATGATAGGAAATGACAGATATTATACAGCGGAAAAATTGAAATGTATGAAAGCACTTTATCCTCTTCTTTCCTTAATTTTGCAGGTAAACCATCAAAATTTCTAGTCCAGAACATTTCTAGGGTGCCATCAATATGTTATTGTGGCGATAGTTTATCATTGTCATAATCTTTAGATTTATTGATGGAATTTTTTATTAGTATTTGTACTATCATTTTATTGGTAATTATTTTACCAACGAAATCAACGATATAAATGATTTATCAGTAAATCTTTAATCGGTAATTTTTTTTTATTGATAATAAAAAAAATATTATTACCAATGGATTTACTGACGGAAAAGATACGCAAAAAAAAATATCCACTTTATTCCGTCGGTATTTTCCTCAGAAAAATATTGTATGTAATTCATTTTACAAAACTATAAAACTATTAAATTAATATAAATCAACACTTTATAATACTCAAAACATTTGCAAAAAAAAAAAAGAAAGAAGAATATCATTTGAAAAAAAATCCTACAACAATATTCATACAATTATTAAGAACAAAAACAATTAAAAATAAAACAAATATAGTAAGAAAAAAAAACATAAAAGAAGAAGAAGAAAAAAAAAAATCTTACCTTAAAGTGGTTGCAAATGAAGCTAAGAAGATAAAAAAAAATTCATAAAATATATTAATTAAAAAAAATGAGAAAAAAAAGAAGAAAAGAAAAGAATACATACCTCAGCATGGAGGTATAATTTTTAAACCCGACCCGGTTGTTGACACGGTCTAATGATTGGGTCACGGAAAAAAATAAACCGTAAGATCAAAATATGCTTAATAGTTGAGTTAATGACTCGCAAAAGAAATCCAACAATCAACAAGCATACAGAACAATAAGTTTATAGGTTTATTATATAAAATGAACTGTGTTTTTATTTTCTTTCCCTTAATATTATGTTAGTTTCTTATTGAGATCTGAACTGTTGGGTCAAGAACGTTTAGAAACTTTTTTTTTATTAAATATCCCAGTTGAACAAGATTAACTCTACCATTATTAATTAACAACATTCTAAAAAATGCGGAAAAATACTTTAGCTTTTTCAATGTCTTTTATGCATCAGTGTTTCATTGTGCATTGTACAGTGAAACTCTTAGCTATCCTTTTTTTTTTTTTTATTATGCCTTTATGAATTATTTTTTTTCCCTTTTTCTTTGTGTTTTTTTTTAATGAATTTTTTTGTTTAATTTAGTTTGTTAATGTGAACTTTTTTTTTTATTTAATTATCAGATTTTCATGATACAGATCTTAGGTTTGACGGATTAACCTGGTTTGACGAGTTAACCCGGAATTTTTTTTTCTTTTTAATTAATTTTTTTGTTTAGTTTAGTTTGTTAATGTTAAATTTCTTTTTATTTAATTATTAGACTTTCATGACACATATCTCAAGATTGACGGGTTAACCCAGTTAATTCATATTTTTTTTCTTTTTCTTCATTAGTTTTTTTCTTCCTGTTGGTTTTTTTTCTTTGTTTTTTTTTAATTAATTTATTTAATTATCACACTTTTATGACACGACCTTGTTGTCAGACCCACATCCAAGGCTCTTGGATTTGGTGTTGCAGCCAGAGTCACTTAAACTTGAGTTATGTAAATTTAATATTATAATTATTATTCTTGGGTCAAGCATTGGAGCTAGACCCAAGGCTCTTGAGTATATCTTTACAAAAAAACCGAACACTCTTAGATCTTAGCCGTTTTTTATATTTTTATGTAAGAAAAAAAAAATTAACCTGTGGCGTATGCCTTTGTTCCCCCCCCCCTTTTTAAGCCTTTTATTGTGGACTGCTTCATGCAGTCCACAATAAAAAAGTTGATGCTTTTAGTTTTTGTTTTCTATAGTTTCTTAATATTAAATTTTTTTTCTGTTTAATTATTAGACTTTCATGACATGGATCCCGGGTTTGACGAGTTAACCCAGTTGATTCAGATTTTTTTTCTTTTTCTTCATTAGTTTTTTTCTTCCTCTAGGTTTTTTTTTCTTTGTTTTTTCCTTTTTAATTAATCTTTTTTTTTAATTTAGTTCATTAATATGAAATCTTTTTTTTATTTAGTTATCACACTTCCATGACACGAATCTCAAGTTTGACGGGTTAATCTAGTTGATTTAGATTTTCTTTTCTTTTTCCTCATTAGTAAAAGGCTGATGTCTTTTGTTTTTTTTTTTATTTTTAATTAATTGTTTTTGTTTAATTTAGTTTGTAATGTTTTTTTTTTTCTATTTAGTTATCAAACTTTTATGACACGGATCTTGGGTTTGACGAGTAACCTGGTTTGACGGGTTAGCCCAATTAATTCTAGGTTAACTTGTTAATTTTTTTTTTTATTTAGTTATCAAACTTTCACGACACAAATCCAAAGTTTAATAGGTTAACCTGGTTTAAAGGGTTAACCCAGTTAATTCAGATTCTTTTTTTTTTTTCTTCATTAACTTTTTTCTTTCTATTGATTTTTTTAATTAATTTATTTAATTATCATATTTTTATAATATGACCTTACAGCCAGACGCACATCCAAGGCTATTGGGTCTGGTATTGCAGCCAGACCCACTTAAACTTGGATCATGCAAGTTTAATGTTATTATTAATATTATAAATATTACTCTTGGATCAGATGTTGCAGCCAAACCCAAGACTCTTGGGTATAGCTTTGCAGAAAAACTTAATACTTTTAAATCTTAATTTTTTTTTTAATATTTTTTATGTAAAAAAAATTAATTCCTGACATCGCGCGGGTCATCTAACTATTACTTATGTAAAATGTGTGGATAATCAGGTTCTTAAATATGGTTTCATGTTTGTATGACGATAATATAATATTTACAAGAAATGTATGGTTTACAGTGAAGTGGTTGTGTGAACAAAAGTTCTCTTATTAAAAAAATAAAGCAAATGGTATAAACTCTTCATCAAAACGCAGGAAACTGTGGGAAGTACTATTTTATTATTTTATATGAGCATTTTAAATTAAATTTATACTAAATCATGTTTTTAATAGAATTAAATGTGTAATCAGTTATATTTGCTTAATTTTCAGGTAATTAAATTCATTTCTACAAACATATCAACAAAGAAATTGGCTAGCCAGTACAAAGAGCAATTTGACAACTTGCTAGTCAACTACAATAGTTTGAAGGGATGACTTCAAAAAGCCTTGCAACAATAATAGAGGCACGTTGGGCTGGCTATTTCAGCTTTTCCAGCCAGCGCTTTTTTTTGACAATAATAATTTCTTACCACCCACGGACCTGGGCTCCTTTAAAAATATGCCATGCTAAATAACGCGTCTTTGAAAGACCAAAAGAAGTCAGTTTCTGTGTACATAAATTTTAGCTTATGTAAAAGATTTAATATCTTGTGTTTAACACATATAACTCACAATATGGAGCTTTGTCCTCTTAAAAAAGAAAAGTTAATTAAATTTCCAAAAGACGTTTTGTAATTTTTATAACATTTACATACAAAAATCTCAGTTGGATGTTAATTTGAGCTTATATAACAAGAATTGTAATAAGTTTTGGTTCCTCGATGAACTGGATGTCACAATATGATCAGGTTAAGTAGTTTAGGCTAAATTTTATATGATGACAAGTTGTGTTCATTATCTAAAATATTTTTTTATATTTACAGGTTTTCTAGATTTCTTAAAAAATATTTGGTAATAACATGCTAAAGTAAATAGAATTATGTATTATTTATATGTTGTATCATATGTCATGTTTCCATCGGAATGTGAAAACATCTCACCAACTAAAAGGAACGCCGTTGGTCGACTGAAGGAACCGGATATGTTACACACCTTCAAAGTCTTCTACCTGTCTTGTACAAATAGCAGACATACACAAATGGGTTTCTTCACAGCATACACACTCTCTACCCATCCATCGCCACATAACAATGCAGGTTCTTTCTTCCATATTGTTAGCGATTTTGGTGCTTTTCGGAGCTTTTGGACCCGGTGCAAGAACTTGCTTTGCCGTCCGATATGTCAATAAAATGGAGCATTCAAGAATCGGATTGCGTGCGTTCGAGAAGAGGAGAATTCCCGCGCATCGGCTATCTCCTCCTGATCCCAACAGAATGCGCAGTCAATTCGTACCACCACAACGTCCACCACAACAACGTCCACCACCACCTAGAACCATATATTAAGATCGATCTAAATCGTCTTTCCTCCATTTTCTTAGAGGGGTTCTTGTGATTTCTAGTTCTTTACTAGGTTTGATCTCCTAATGTTTCGTTTTTGTATTAATTCTCAGCTGTTTAATTTCCTTGCTATCCTATATATCTTGAATAATATATCATAAGCAAATGCCTCTTTCCTTTTATTACACGTTTCAATTTCTTTGTTCTTTTTAAGGAAGTAATAGCGAAACTCAAACGAAAAAAAGATCTATTTATGTTTTACAAGAGTGAGTGCCAACTGCCAACGAAGTAGATATACATTCACTGATTAAAATCTAGAACTTCCACATGTGATTCGTTTGCATCACCAGGCCAACTGTACAGAGAGTTATTATCAAACAGATCATGTTACAAAATGCAAATCTTAATCCTTAGAGAAAATAGCCATGCTAAAACGAAGAAACCTCATCAAGAGAAGATACGCTATAATCTCTATCCATTTTAGGTTGATGTTTGTAAGAGGTTAATTTAGTAGCTTCAATTTTGTTTTGTCTACTACAAGAAAAGGAAGAACGATTCTGGTTTCCAAGCTATATATGTAATGGCAGTGAACTCCCTAGCTATTTGTGGAAGGACAAAAGAAACTGTAATATTTGGAAAAACAGAGTAACATTAAAGTTGAAAATTGGAAAGCTGGAGGAGCGAAAATTCAACCATCATTTCCTGGAAACTTCCTCTCTGTGTCGGCTGCAATGTTGATTTTTTGCAGCCATTCAACTACCAAGAATGGTTTAATTCAAGTATTTAGGCTCATATTAATAGATAAATTATTGATTGCGTAAATAAGTTCAAAGAGTAGGTTTTGATCTCAAAATCAATTCCCAAATGAACAAAATTTCAAACTTGATAGTGTTCATGTCACTTCACGGACTAGCAATGCTATCCCCTCCCGCTAGTGCCATGCACAAGGTTCAGGCCTCTGATACGGCTGATCAGCAGGCAGCATTGGAAACAACTTCCAGTAGGAACTGGGATTTTCCTCGAAAACTCAAGGTAGCATACCCACCGGAAAACATGAGAGGAAATGACAAATATTATACAGCGTAAAGATTGAAAGGTATGAAGCACTTTATCCTCTTCTTTCATTAATTTTGCAGGTAAACCATCAAAATTTCTAGTCCAACTGATATACATGAACATTTCTAGGTTGCCATCAATATGTTATAGTGGCGATGGTTTATTATCAGAATGAAAGTTTTTCTTTCTGGTTTTTTCTCATAATAATTCTTGCTGTGCTGTTCCAAATATATAAACTAAGCAGAGGCATCAAAATCATGCTCGCTCTCGATAGTGATCGTCAGTCGGGCACTGTTAAAATTGCTTCCACTAAGCATTTCTCTGCAGAAGTAAACGCGGAGCCAGAAACAAGACTCGGGACACCGAAACCATCTTCTCCAATTCCCAGCCCACTCCATCATTATGGCACTCCTCCCAGGAATGTGGGCCGTAAATTTTCACCACCACCGCCGATGTCATTGTATTGTCAGTCGTGCCGTTAAAATTTTCACATGCATTGCCCCGTTGCCTGAGTATCTTCTTATTGTTGTTTGTTGTTGAAAGTTTAGTAACAATTGTCATTGCATTGACAGTCATTTCTAATGTCCAATTTATTTTTAGTTTGATTCCATATATACCCAAAGGATTATACTGCACTATTTGGAGGAAATCACTCTATCAGTTGATATCCCACCTTCGCAAAAATGTGCATCCTTTTCATTTTACTTGGATTATACAGCCAATAGATTCAAAGGGAGCACCGGAGCTAATAATCACTCCTGCCTACTCTTTTGTTAAAATTTTTATTAGAATAATTTTTTTTTAAAATTAATACATCAAAATAATAAAAAAATATTAAATTTAAATTTTTATAAAAAATAAAAATTTAAAAATACATGGTTTAACTGCTTTCCCAAACAATATCTAAGTTATTTATATTGTTCCTTGCATCATTTTGATCTGTTTCTTTTTATAGAAATATTTTGGTTTCATTATGAAGGTAGTATGGTTAGGTATTTTTATCCTGGTTAAATTAGATTCTATTTTAATTTTTTTTTGTAAGAGGTTATCTCGGTCACATGAATCGGATCATGAGTACTTCAACATTAAATTTTTTTTTATTACGTTGTCTCTATCTTATAACGTGATCACGGGTTTGACAAGTTAATTCAGGTTTTTTAAGTTTTTTTGTACTTATTTTGTTTTTAATTTTATTCTTTAATATTAAGTTGATTGGGAATTAAATTTCATAATTTGTTTTGATTATTTTTTATGAGATTATTATAGTATCAGAATTCGGGTGAAGAATTTGACTTAACTCGGATTTACTTATATCAATCTAATATGTTCTTAACTTAGTATTAAAAAAAAAAGATATGATCTTAAAAAAATTTGTAGTTAAATTATGTTTTTACATGTTATCAAGAATTTTTTGGACCGGCAAAACCAACCCTCATAAGGTTTAATTTAAAAAAAAACATATTAGCAATATCTAAAAAAAAAAAATTAACCCATCGAGAGCACATGGATAAATAATCTTTAAAAATGTTTTTTTGAAAAAAGGCCTTCTATTCGAGTTCATTTTTCTTTTCCCGGCAAAATACCTTCACTAAATATGTTTAAAAGATCTTAGAGCCTGAACATATTCAAATAAGCCCATAAATGAAGCCGAAAGAAGGGCTAGAGGCCCATATATTGGAGCCCTACTTTGCCTTCGTATTAATAGAGACTTTCCCAAATGTAGTTATGTCTAGTCCACACACAAACTTATTCAGCTCAAAATCTACCGCCGTTCAGTTTACTCTTTTTGCTTGCCGTGTAAACCTTAATATTCAATTTACGAAAATTGTGATAAAATCAATTCAAAGTCTTAACATTCAATTCAAAAAAGTGCTTTCAAACCCACAATTTATAATTAAGACTCAAAGTAGCATAGTTTTAAAATCCGGACCGGCCCGGCGAGTTGACCTGGGATCCGGTCGATCCGAGCATGGGACCGGTCCGGATGGAGGCCAAAACCTGGTTGGGAATTGACCCGGCCAGACCCGGTCGACCTGGGACCTGGCTAACCCAGCAAGACCCGGTCAAAACTCAGCCTCAAACCCGTTGACTTTTATTTATTTTTGTTTTTTAAAAAAATATTTTACTAAAACAATATTGTTTTGATTTTTTAAAAAAAAAAAAATTGACCCGGCCGACCCAACGACCAGATTAAGACCCGGTAACCCGGTCAAAACTCGAAACCCGGGTTTTGAACCGGGCCGATCACCGGACCGGGTCTTAAAACTATGCAAAGGAGGATACAGTTTTTATACGTAGCAACATTTCTCGTGCCTGTTTGTCATTTAGCGGCATCTTTCCTTGGGGGATGTAGCTGTCTTCAATTGGGAAAATCTCAGCTCATAAAGGACGTCCAAAATTGAGTGGTTCCAAGTTGTTTAACTCACGAAGTCACTTTCTCAATACATGGGAATTCCAATACTACGATGCAATCTATCAGTAACTTTAACGGTAGAATTAAATGTTTAATCAGTTATATTTGCTTAATTTTCAGGTAATTAAATTCATTTCTACAAACATATCAACAAAGAAATTGGCAAACAAGAACAAAGAGCAATTTGACAACTTGCTAGTCAACTCCAAGAGTTTGTACTTGTACTCCATGAAAAATTGGCCAAACTAAATAACACGTCTTTGAAAGACCAAAAGAAGTCAGTTTCTACACACACACACACACACTTGTTACACCTTCAAAGTCTTCTTCCATCATCTGCATGCCTTGTATAAATAGCAGACAAACACAACTGGGTTTCTTCACAGCATACACCCTCTCTATCCATTCATCGCCACATAACAATGAAGGTTCTTTCTTACATATTGTTAGCTATTATGCTGTTTTTCGGAGCTTTTGGACCCGGTGCAAGAACTTGCTATGCCGTCCGATATGTCAATAAAATGGAGCATTCAAGAATGGGATTACGCGCGTTTGAGAAGAGGGATATTCCCGTAGGTGGGGGATATCCAGGCGCTCCTGATCACAACACATTGTACAGTCAAGCCGCACCACCATCACCACCACCACCCGGGGGCCTATCTTAAGATCGATCTAAATCGTCTTTCCTCCATTTTCTTAGAGGGGTTCTTGTGATTTCTAGTTCTCAACTAGGCTTGATCTCCTAATGTTTCGTTTCTGTATTAATTCTCAGCTGTTTAATTTCCTTGCTATCCTATGTATCTTGAATAATTTATCATAAGCAAATGCCTCTTTCCTTTTTTTACACGTTTCAATTTCTTGTTCTTTTTAAGGTAGTAATAGCGATACTCAAACAAGAAAAAAAACTATTTATGTACCGAAGAAACAGATATACATTCACTGATTAAAATCTAGAACTTACACAAGTGATTCATTTGCACCACCAGGCCAACTGTACAGAGGGTTATTATCAAACAGATTATGTTACAAAATTCAAATTTTTTTTTTATTATTATTAACATGATGTTTAGATCAGTTTGCGCGAACCTTAACTAATCACATGGTTTTAAAATTAATGATAATATTAGTCTTCAGTGACCCTAAAAGAATTCAAACTCATGATTATTAAAAAACAAATTTAAAATTAAGATGGATCTAAATCGTCTTTCCTCCATTTTCTTAGAGGGGTTCTTGTGATTTCTGGTTCTCAACTAGGCTCGATCTCCTAATGTTTCGTTTCTGTATTAATTCTCAGCTGTTTAATTTCCTTGCTATCCTGTCTTGAATAATTTATCATAAGCGAATGGCTCTTTCCTTTTATTACACGTTTCAATTTCTTTGTTCTTTTTAAGGTAGTAATAGCGATACTCAAACAAGAAAAAAAAACTATTTGTGTTTTACAAGAGTGTGTGCCAACGAAGCAGATACTCATTCACCGATTAAAATCTAGAACTTACACATGTGATTCGTTTGCACCCCCAGGCCAACTGTACAAAGGGTTATTATCACACAGATTATGTTACAAAATTCAATTATTTATTTATTTATTTATTAATGTGGGTATCCAGGCTAGCTTGCGCGTACCTTAACTAATCACATGGGCCCTGAAATTAAAGACTATGTAAACCTTCAGTGGCCCTGAAAAGATTCGAACTCGTGATCATTTGAGAGCAAATCCAAAGCCTGACTAGTTGAGCTACCCCTTAAGATTATAAAATTCAAATCTTAATCCTTAGAGTAAATAGCAATGACCTAGATTGTGTTTATTTTTCGGAAAGTGGTTTCCGGAAAATCACTTTTCAAATGTTCATGTGTTTGTTTGTCATTAAAAAAGTTGGTCAACATAAAATATTTTCTAGTCAAAGAAAAATTTGACTTGGTTTCTAGAAAAGTGTTTTCCTTTTATTTTGGGTGGAAAACACTTTCCGGAACTTATGAAAAATTTAGAAATGTCATATTATTTGCTGATTATATCAAATTTGGTCCTCAAACTTTTGATTGCTATATATATTTTGTTTTGAATATTTATTTTTTAATTTTATCCCTTAGAATTTAATTTTTATATTAACTTTGGTCCTCATTTTTATAATTGTTATTTGCTTTTCCCTTATCATTTTTTAATTGAAATTTTTTATCTATCAAATTTGGTCCTCATTCTTTTGATTGTTACTTATTTGATTTGAAATAATTTATGAAATGTTAATTATTAATATTTTAATTTTTTTCATCTTTTAATTTTTTTTATTTGATCTCTATTATTATGATTATTATTTATAAGTTTTGTTCCTCATTATTTTAATAAACTTGAGAAAAATAAAATATTAATAAGTTATTTTCCAGCTCATTTTCTGTGACATAACCAAACACTGGAAAATATTTTCGAATTTATTTTTCATTACACTACTAAACATCAAAAAATAATTAACTTTATCAAAATTTACTTTCTAAAAAAACCTATTTTTCAGCGATCAAACAGGCCTAGATCCTTATTATTTTCACCACTCGCTTTTATTTTTCGATTCACACGCAGATAAACAAAGGGCGGGCTGGAGTCATACTACAGGAGATGCGAAATTTTAATGAGGTTCTAAAAAAGTTAGATGAATAAAATCACTTATGCTATAACTAATTTTTATCAATAAAAAAATATTAGAAGTTTTATTTAAAAGAAGAAGAAGAAGAAGTTTTAGGAGTATTGATTCTAATTATCGATTTGAATTATAATAAAAGATATTAAAACATGAAATCATCCTTGATAAATACTTCTTTTTATTATTTCTTTCAAGTATTTTGAATTAATTTTTTAATTGATACCAAGATTCTTAACAAGACTTAATATTAAAAAAAAAAAACAAAAACAAAAAAATACCAAACGAAACACTAAAAGAGATTGGTGCTTTTGTGCATTTAAAAACATGTTATTGTTAATTAAAAAAAATATTTGTAACAGTAAAATAGTCATTTCATCATTCTCAAATAAAATCATTTAATTAGCTATTAGGAGCAAAATAATTTTTTTATATTATTGTTATTTCAATTTTTGACCCATCTTTTTGATATATTTTTTGAAAAAATCCAAAAATAATAAAAAAAAAATATATTTTTAATATATTTGCATCGTTTTTAAAATTTTAAGCATCGTCTTAGAAAAATTTAAATTTTCAAAGACCTTTGGAACACGTTCAACTTTTAATGCGTTATTTTTAAAATCACTGATTTTTCTCATTTGAGTCGATGTTGATAAGAAAAAATTTTTTTAAAAAAGAAAAATCAAATTTACAAAATAAAATAAAATTTTAGGGACTATATTTGAAAAACCTAGCAATGTTTTTATCTATAAATAGAAGTTTTCAACATATAAAAAAAGATGGGGTATTTTTGCAAATTAGAAGGCAACACAAAAATAAAACCCCCCCCCCCCCCCCCCCCCCCCCCCGGCTAAGGATTTGGGGGTCTCACCCTCGAGTCGTCCCCTGATTTTCCCTTTCCTTTATACAGAACCAGGGATTTAATTAGCTATTAGGAGCAAAATAATTATTTGTTATTGTAATGGCAATATATAAATGAAGACTTTACTTACAAGGACAACCATTCATCTAACCCGACTAGACCCAGCTCCTCTAACCCGCAACCACCGACAGACCACAACCCGACCTTCTCTTTCCCGTATCTGCTCTTCTTCTTCTTTTATCCTTTTCTCCGCAGATTGGCCTCCACAGAAACCAACCGTTGCTCGCCTTCCTCCAATCGAACTCACCGACAAGCAGTAACCCTGCTCCAGCAACACGCCCACAGAGCCGGCAACGTCCACCCTCACCTTGGAGCCGTCATCCATCAGAAAGAGGAAGAATTAATCGCAGATCTAAAAATTGAAAAGAACCGACTCGAGGAAACAGCTCTAAAAAAAGGAAAAAATCTACTGTTGTGTGCGTTTTTGTTGTTGCAGGTCACGGTGGCCAACACCGCCGGCATGGAAGGGAAGAATGGAGGAAGCCACTCCAGACTCCCCCTCCTGCTGGGAATTTCTTGCGGCCGCGCGTGGAAAGGACGCGCCGCCACTGTTCAACTATTCAGAAACCTTCCTCAGCACTGCATGCAGTTCCAGAAAGCTTCCTAGCACTGTTACGGATTTTTGAGGGGTTTATTTTGTAATTTGTGAATTGTTTAGTATTTTTGAATTGTTTAATGTATTCTTTTGATTTATTTTGAATTTTGGTGATTGGTTTTTTCCGATCAAAATGCGATGGGGTTGGCCTCGTTGATGATGGAGTGCTGAAACAGGCGGCTTCAAGACTGATGCGAGGTTGGAACCTGTCAACTCAGCAAACTCTTGAAATAGCAGAAGCTAACGTGAGGAAAGCGACCAATTTAATATATATCATAGTTCGTTGTGGGGGGGGACGCTGTCCATTATGCCCACAGGAACTACGCCTCTGCAAACATGGGGGACCTTATGCTTTCGTGACTTTTATGCATATTTTGATGAGTTTCATTGAAAAGAGAAAATCTCTTCAACTACTGTACCAGTTTTTAGTAGAGCCTCTTGAATTTCTCTTGACTGGTTGTTGTTTGGGATTTCGCATATTCAATGGGGTCTTCGAGGAAATGTAACTTCGTAATTTGAAGATGAACTTTCAATGTTTGTATATGTTCATGAAGATCTTAATGGAAAAATGAGTTTCCTTTCTTTTTGGTCAAGCGGCTATAGATTAAATTAAATTGGAATATTAAAAGAGAAAAAATCTATTTCAAAATCAAAAAAGCTTGAATACATAAAATCAAAACTTTCGTCAAAAAAATTAAATTGGAAAATTATATCTATTAAAAAAATTTACATTTACCAGTATCTAGCGTTTTCCATTAATAAATCTATAATTTGTTTTATATTGAATATTATTATACTATATTTTTATTTACAATAACCAAATTACAATATTTTTAAAATGTTTTTTATGCTAAAATATATTAAAATAATATTTTTATTTTTTAAAATTATTTTTAAAATAGTATATCAAAATGATTAAAATATATAAAAAAATATAATTTAAAATAATATATATATATATTTTAAAAAAAAAAAATTTAAATATAGGATAGCTCGCGTTCCGCTTAATGTTGTAGATTGCTGTGCTAAAGGAACGCAGCAAGGCAGAAAAAATGCTGAACAAGAAGTTGAGAAGGGTGGCAAACTGATGATGAAACAAAATGATGAAATAATTTCAAGCATACTTATTAAACCTTTTTCGGGAATTGACTTGATGAAGTGATCAGGTTTTTGGTTTGATAGTCAACTCGAGTTAATTCAAAAAAAAATATTTAAAATTTTAATATTTTATATAAAAAAATTAAAAAAAAAAATCTAGTAAATTTAGACTATATATATTGTAAATAATAAAGTTTTAAAAAATATTTTTTTAAAAAAATTATCCCACATTAAAAATATATTATGTTAAGCTTCTAAGTTGAAGTATTTAAACTAAAAACATTTTTATTCCACATTAAAAAAATAATTTTTTTTCTTAGCACATATAGTATATATATACTAATTGGTTTCAAATCCCACATTGAAAAAATTATAATATTTTTTTTTTTGAACATAAAATATATATATTAATAGGTTTTAAATTCTACATTAAAAAAAACATAACTTTTTTCTTAGAAACATAGAATATATATATAAAAGGGCTTCAAATCCCACATTAAAAAGATATTATGTTATCTTTTTAAATTAAAGTATTTAAACCAAAAAACAAATTTTACCTACATTGAAAAAACTTAACTTTTTTTCTTGGGAATATAGAGTATATATATTTATAAGTTTCAAATCCCACATCAAAAAAACATAACTTTTTTTCTTGGGAATATAAAATATATATACAAAAGGGCTTCAAATCCCGCATTGAAAAAACATAACTTTTTTCTTGAAAACATAAAGTATATATATTACTGGGTTTCAAATCCTACATTTGAAAAAAAATAACTCCCGGTCTCGTCCGGGTTCGCCTGGGTCACTCGAGTTATGGGTTGACCCGCCGGGTCGACCGGGTTTCTCTAAATTGTTATCTTGACTGGTTTTTTATTAAACCTAGACTGGTCTAATTATGAGATTAACCAGATCTTGGATCAACTTGTCGAGCCAAACCAGGTTTAATATCCAAGATTTCAAGAGTGAAACTTAGCTAAGGTCTCACCCACTTTTTAACATTTGTTACCCTGAATTAATAATAATATTCTTGCTTTGTGCTTTGTTTCGGTCCAACGTATAACAAGAAGCCTGTCTTGTCATTTAGAAAATGAAAAAGGTAAATTCATACTTGATTTGGCAGGTTAATCATAAAATGTTGTGTACATGCAGAACTCTTAATATTAAAAAATATATTTTTTATTTTTTAAAACCAAAACACTTTTTTTTATCCAATATTTATATTATCTTTATAATTATTAAATTGATTGAATGATTTTTATACAGTTTAATTTTAAATTTTAAATATAAATTAGATAAACATTTTAAAGTTTACATGTTGCATATCTTAAATAGTTTTTTATAATCAAAATATATTTTTTTAAGTTTTTTTTTTTAAAAATTCAGCCCCCACCAACGGCCTTGGTAAGTAAACTAAATAATTAGAAATCCAATCCTAATAATTCTAGATAATAAGTCTTAATAAATAAAGATAATCAAATAAACAATATCCTTGGAAGTTACACAACCGTTGGCCTTAGTTGTTAAGGCACTTTCAGTACTTTTACATCTGATATCCACGACTTACATGTATTATACAAATGACATATATATATATTGCCGGATACCATCGTAGACTCTAAAGGAAAGCAAAAATCGCTTGAAGCTTGAAACTTACTAAATCCATGTGAATGATCGATGGATGCTGCAGAATCTTTTGAAGAATGATATCTAGCATCAACATGGTGGTGGTTGTGGTCGTCTTCGTGGTCGTCGTCGTCGTGGAGGCGGCGGCGGCGGTGGTCGTGGTGGAGGACTTTTGTAATGAGTAGGAGCATGAACCATTGGAGGTGGAGGTGATGAAATTGTCCTTCTAGACACCCCCCTTCAACTTGTAATAAGAGATTTCATTTGATGAGATCACACCAGGGGAAGACCAAGACGGAGGAGCTTCCCATGCAGAGGCTTTGCCGTTGTTACTGATATGAGATTATAGAAGTGTGAAGATAGGTGGAGGTGCCTACCTTGGTGGAGGTGCCTACCTTGGGTGGAGGTGCTTTAACCAACTTGGCCACTTGCTCTTGCATGGATGCTTGCCTATAAATAGGCAATGCATCCAAGCATTGAAAACACACCACAAGAGAGATACAAGAGAGGAAGAGAAGAGTGAGAGAGGGAAAGTAATCCCACAAAATTGTGAGGTATTTGTGAGAGAGTAAGTGAGGTGTTTTCTCCTATTAATAGAGAGATTCTTAGTTGTTCTCCTATTAGTAGAGAGAGGTTGTAATTCCCACATTACTTAGTAAAATCCTTCTATACTTGCCCGTGGACGTAGCCTAATTGGGTGAACCACGTAAATTCTTGTATGTCTAATTTCTCATTTATCCTATCCTTTGCCTTTTGTCTTGTCGTGTTTGCATGCCAGTATCCTAACAGTGGTATCAGAGCCTTCTTGGTTGGTGTTGTTAACACACAAAAGTTATTCGTGTATACGGTTACTATTCACGTCTACGGCACTATTCACCCATACGGTACTGTTCACATACGTTACTGTTGGCGTATATAGAAAGTCAGTGCGGTGATTAAATACAGTCTAGGAAGTTCTGTCTAAGGAGATTGGGTTTTAAGCGGGACCGTTTGTGACCCCTCCAATCTTTCCTGGGAACTTACTTAGTGAAGTATTATTCACACGATACTATTTCTATATACGTTACAGATCTGTGAAATGGTGATAGCTGAATAGATCTCGGTGAATACAATGGCAGCAAAGTACGAGATTGAGAGGTTCAAGGGGATCAATTTCTCACTATGGAAAATGAGAATCAAGGCAATCTTGAGGAAAGACAATTGCTTGGCAGCAATTGGGGATCGGCCCGCGGAGATCACTGATAATGCAAAATGGAATGAGATGGATGGCAATGCTATTGCTAACATACATTTAGCATTAGCCGATGAAGTATTATCAAGTGTGGCGGAGAAGAAAACAGCTAAGGAGATATGGGAGACTCTAACCAAGCTATACGAGTCCAAGTCTTTGCATAATAAGATTTTCTTAAAGCGGAGACTTTATACCCTTCGAATGGCAGAAACCACGTCGGTGACTGACCACATCAACACAATAAGAACTCTATTTTCACAACTCACTACATTGGGTCAACAAATAGAGGAACATGAACGTGCAGAGCTTCTACTTCAAAGTCTTCCTGATTCGTATGATCAGCTCATTATCAACTTGACCAATAATATCCTCTCAGACTATTTAGTCTTCGATGATGTTGTAGCTGCTATCTTGGAAGAAGAAAATAGGCGTAAAAACAAAGGAGACAGAAACAGTTCAAATCAAGCTGAGGCATTGTTGGTATCAAGAGGAAGATCAACGGAACGTGGCTTCAGTGGGAGTCAAAGGCAGGGGAGGTCCAAATCAAGAAGTAAGAAGGCTGTGAAATGCTACAACTGTGGCAGAAAATGGCACTTCAAAAAGGATTGTTGGTTTAAAAAGGGTATAGAGAATACTGCAGAGTCATCAAAACCTCAAGGATGTGTTGCAAGCACCTCAGAAGATGGGGAGATTTTATATAGTGAAGCAGCAACAATCTCTACAGATAGAGAAGAGCTCACTAAGGTCTGGCTAATGGATTCAGGAGCAACATGGCATATGACCCCTAGACGAGATTGGTTCCATACATATGAACCTATCTCTGGAGGCATAGTGTTCATGGGTGATAATCATGCTGTAGAGATTTCTGGCATTGGCACCATCAAATTGAAGATGTATGATGGCTTAATTCATACTATTTCAGGAGTGCGACATGTGAAAGACTTAAAGAAGAATCTTTTGTCCGTAGGACAATTTGATAGTCTTGGCTGTAAGATCCGAACAGACAATGGAATCATGAAAATTGTCAAAGGCGCGCTGGTGGTTTTAAAGGCAAGAAAGACAGTTGCAAACATGTTTGTATTAATGGGAGAAACACATCAGGGGGCAGAAGCATCAATCACATCAGCCAGTCCTGCAGAAGAGAAGACGATGATGTGGCATCAAAAACTAGGCCACATGTCAGAGAAAGGTTTAAAGGTTCTCTCTGATCAGAAGTTACTCCCTGGGCTTACAAAGGTTGCTTTACCTTTTTGTGAGCACTGTGTTACAAGTAAACAACACAGGTTAAAGTTTGGCACGTCAACAACGAAGAGCAAATGCATCTTAGACCTGATTCACTCTGATGTTTGGCAAGCACCGGTTGTATCCTTGGGAGGAGCAAGATACTTTGTATCATTCATAGATGACTTCTCCAGGAGATGTTGGGTGTATCCGATTAGAAGGAAGGCAGATGTGTTCGCAGTTTTTAAAACCTTCAAAGCGCGGGTAGAACTTGAATCTGAAAAGAAGATCAAGTGTTTGAGGACTGACAATGGAGGAGAATATACCAGTGATGAATTTGATAACTTCTGTCAACATGAAGGTATCAAAAGGCAGTTCACAACGGCATACACTCCACAACAAAATGGAGTGGCAGAACGGATGAACAGAACTCTATTGGAAAGAACAAGAGCAATGTTGAAGGTTGTAGGTCTAGAAAAGTCATTCTGGGCTGAAGCAGTTAATACCACCTGTTATGTGATAAATCGATCTCCGTCAACTGCAATCGAGTTGAAGACACCGATGGAGATGTGGACTGGAAAGCCAGCTGATTATTCTCGATTGCATATATTTGGAAGTCCTGTGTACGTGATGTACAATACTCAAGAAGTCAGCAAGCTAGATTCAAAATCTAGAAAATGTGTATTCTTGGGATATGCTGATGGAGTGAAGGGGTATCGCTTGTGGGATCCCACTGCCCACAAAGTAGTCATCAGCAGAGATGTCATATTTGCAGAAGATAAAATGCAAATGGAAGAAAATAATAGCATTTTAAAGGAGACTACAGAAGTCCAGATGGAAAATACTCAGAATCGTACTTCTTCTAAAGCTGCACCAGAGCATGAAGAACAAGAACAAATAGAGTCTGAAACTCTTGAAGTTCGACGGTCAACTCGTGAAAGAAGACCACCGGCTTGGCACTCAGAATATGTTACTGAGAGCAACATTGCATACTGTCTTCTAACAGAGGATGGAGAGCCATCAACTTTCCATGAGGCTATCAAAAGCACAGATGTATCTATGTGGATGACAGCAATGCAAGAGGAGATTGAAGCTCTGCACAAGAATAACACTTGGGATCTTGTTCCACTACCACAAGGAAGAAAGGCCATTGGCAACAAATAGGTTTACAAGATAAAGTGTGATGGCAATGATCAAGTGGAGCGGTATCGTGCAAGATTGGTGGTGAAAGGATATGCTCAGAAAGAAGGAATAGACTTTAATGAGATATTTTCTCCGGTGGTACGACTTACTACAATCAGAGTAGTCTTGGCGATGTGTGCTATATTTGATCTTCACTTAGAGCAGTTAGATGTGAAAACTGCATTTCTTCATGGAGAACTTGAAGAAGAAATTTATATGCTCCAACCAGAGGGTTTTGCTGAAACAGGCAAGGAGAACTTGGTTTGCAGGTTGAACAAATCTCTATACGGTCTCAAACAGGCGCCGAGGTGTTGGTACAAGAGATTTGATTCCTTCATAATTAGCCTTGGGTACAACAGACTCAATTCAGACCATTGTACGTATTACAAGAGGTTTGAAGAAAATGATGTTTTCATCATTCTGTTGTTGTACGTGGATGACATGTTGGTAATAGGCCCCAACAAAGATCGAGTCCAAGAATTGAAGGCACAGTTGGCTAGGGAGTTTGATATGAAGGACTTGGGACCAGCAAACAAGATTCTAGGGATGCAAATTCACCGAGACAGAAGTAAGAGGAAGATTTGGCTTTCTTAGAAGAACTATTTAAAGAAGATCTTGCGACGCTTCAACATGCAAGATTGTAAGCCAATTTCCACCCCACTTCCTGTTAACTTCAAATTATCTTCAAGTATGTCTCCTAGCAATGAAGCAGAGAGGATGGAGATGTCTCGAGTACCGTATGCATCAGTAGTGGGAAGTTTAATGTTTGCCATGATATGTACAAGACCAGACATTGCACAAGCAGTGGGAGCAACTAGTCGATACATGGCAAATCCTGGTAGAGAGCATTGGAATACTATTAAGAGGATCTTGAGATACATCAAGGGTACCTCAGATGCCGTATTATGTTATGGAGGATCAGAATTTACTATCAGAGGTTATGTTGACTCACATTTTGCTGGTGACCTTGAGAAAAGAAAATCCACTATAGGCTATGTGTTCATAATTGCAGGAGGAGCTGTGAGCTGGGTCTCTAAACTTCAGACTGTTGTAGCATTATCCACAACAGAAGCTGAGTATATGGCAGCTACACAAGCTTGTAAAGAAGCAATATGGCTGAAGAAACTTATGGAGGAGCTCGGGCACAAACAAGAGAAGATTCTTTTGTATTGTGATAGTCAGAGTGCCTTGCATATTGCAAGGAATCCAGCATTTCATTCAAGAACAAAACATATAGATGTTCAGTATCACTTTGTTCGCGAAGTGGTGGAAGATGGAAGTGTGGATTTTCAGAAGGTTCACACAAAGGAAAACCCAGCAGATGCTTTAACCAAACCAGTCAACACTGATAAGTATATATGGTGCAGATCCTCTTGTGGCCTAGCAAAAACGTAAGCAGCATGAAGATGGCAAGTATTGAAAGGATAGAAGAATCACAAATGATACAGTGTGAAGACTTAATTCAATCATCAAAGTCTTCAAGTGGGAGAATGTGAAGATAGGTGGAGGTGCCTACCTTAGGTGGAGGTGCCTACCTTGGGTGGAGGTGCCTTAACCAACTTGGCCACTTGCTCTTGCATGAATGCTTTCCTATAAATAGGCAATGCATCCAAACATTGAAAACACACCACAAGAGAGAAACAAGAGAGGAAGAGAAGAGTGAGAGAGGGAAAGTAATCCCACAAAATTGTGAGGTATTTGTGAGAGAGTAAGTGAGGTGTTTTCTCCTATTAATAGAGAGATTCTTAGTTGTTCTCCTATTAGTAGAGAGAGGTTGTAATTCCCACATTACTTAGTAAAATCCTTCTATACTTGCCCGTGGACGTAGCCTAATTGGGTGAACCACGTAAATTCTTGTGTGTCTAATTTCTCATTTATCCTATCCTTTGCCTTTTGTCTTGTCGGGTTTGCATGTCAGTATCCTAACAAGAAGCAGCTCATGGATCAAAATGAAAGAAAGCAAATAAGCTATGCCGCCCATTGTTGCTTGTTATTCATGGAATACTACTCGACATGCCATTTTATATGTGTGGCTGGTGGTGTATGAAACCCTCCAATTAACACTAATTTAATTTCAAGGGGCACTTCTTTTCTGTTAGCGCTCTGATTTCAAGGGGTTTGGTAGAGATTTTGCTGCAAGTCAAAGACAGCTAGACATGGGAATCACAACTTCGCAACTTGCAGGTGGTTTCATGGAAAGTGTTACATGGAAAGCAGATATAGCCCTTTGGGCAGTGATCCTCAACGTAAAGCAACTAGTGGATCGAGTTTCTTTGTAGCGTGGTTGTAGTTGCTTTTTAAATAACGTTTCGTGTTAAAATACATGTCAATGATTTTTTTTATTTTTTAAAAATTATTTTTGATATTAGCACATCAAAATAATTTGAAAACACTTAAAACATATTAATTTAAAATTAATAAAAATATAATTTTTTTTTGAATTTTTTCAAAATTATTTTTGAAACGCAGAAACAAACAGGCCCAAATTAAACTATAAAGATAAGATAGATAGCCATTGTGTGAGCACGATCGCTCGAAGGCTTTCCATACAACACTTGGCAGGAAAACACCTGCAAGCTGCGAAATTGCGATCAAGGTTGTTAAAATCGCGATTTTAACACGGCACGGAAAGCCACACACAAACTCGGATTCATACATAGTTCAAACACCTTAAAAAACATGCTTCAAATAAAAATTCATACATAGTTCAAACATCTTAAAATACATGGTTCAAAAAAAAGTCATACATAATTTAAAATAACTTTTCATTAACTAATAATTAACAAACTTAAAATAAACAATCTGCTGGTGTGTCATGTAAACTAAAACCAGCTTCATTCCCTTCATCTTCCTCATCATTCCTCAAGCATTCATCAATATCATTAGCATCAAGAGGATTATTAGTATCAACTCAATCAACCCTGTAATCAATCCAAACATTTTATGATTATAATTAATTTTAATATTCAACATCCAGCTATAAAAAAAAGACCTAACACTGCATTCAGAAACTAATACTGAATTCATAAACATTTTAGATACTAGACATCCAGCTATAAAAAAAGATTACCATAATACTGAATTCAAAAACTAATTAAAGTCAGTAAACTAGTTAACAATTTCTTAAAATAAAACACTGAATCCAAAACACAAAATCACAGAATATAACTCATGACTTATGTTTTTCTTCTTCAAATAATTAATTTGTTGTTCACAAACTTTGTAGTGTTTTCCTCTCTGTCCCGTAAGCTCAAAAAATAAACAAACTATTTTTAAAATCAGAACCCAGTTTTCTGTCAAACCATTCACAGTCACAGGCTTTGTTTTCAAAATCCAAACATTGTTATCAAAACAAATGCACATTCATTGTTTAACACCAGATTTCAGACAACAACATCGGTGAGATATCGAAACACTGTTATCAAAACAAATTCACAGACAAATTTAACAAAATAGAAATTCTATTAGCAAACCCATTCACAAATTGAAGCAGTCGGTGAGAGAGTCATTCACAGACTTGTTTTCAGTGAGCAACCCATTCACAGACCCATCAATTCATAAAAATTCAAACAGTTGTGTAAAGACTGGGATTCGAACACAGGGGACAAATAAACAGGGGAAAAATTCGGTCTGCAATTTGAAAAATAAATTACTCTAGACTCTAAATCATGATGTTATTTGCAGAAGGTGCACAAATATAAATAGAATAACTTACTATGGCTGGTGGAGACTGGTCACTGGAGAGTGGAGAGTCGCCGCTATTGTTGTCTGAAATCTGGATCTCACGGTGGCTGGTGAAAAAGACGGTTGTTGCCCGTTGGTGGTGGACCGATGATTGATTGCTGGAACTTGGACGGCTGAGAGAAGGAGAACAAGGATTTAGTGACTTGGGTCTTGGGGAATTTGATTTTTTCTGGTTCTGTGTTATTAAGTTGTGTGAAAGACTGAAAAAAGATGAAGAATTGAAGATCGTGGTTCTGTTCTGCCTTCTGCGTGTGAGTCACACGGTGTGACTGTGTCAATAGGCCAATACTTGCTTGACACATGGACTGTGTCAATACGGGAGCAACATTTTCTGTTATGGCACAGATGCGTAAAATCGAGTGTAAAATCGCGATTTTACCCGATTTTAACGATTTTACCAATTTTCGATTTTTGTGAACGATTTAGCACGTTTAGCCTATATTGACTCGTAAAATCATACGATTTTACGAGTTGAATCGCGATTTTAACAACCTTGATTGCGATACCTTGCCAGCATTTCTATTTAAACTTTTGAGACTCCCATCTACCCCGTGATGAAGGTCTATTAATTTGACAAAGTCAATTTACCAATTCTTAATCAATCATATCTGAATTGTGATCAATCAAAAATTTAAAAAAATATATCAAAGAAATCAATTAAAACCATGGTTAGAAATCATCAGATGTCGCTTCATTGTATGCTTTTAGTCTAAGTAATTCTTCTACAACGAATTTTGTCTAGCTAACCCTTCACTAGATATTATTGAAAAAATACATGGGACCGTGGACAGGCACAGTAGTGGGTGTTTTTTTTTTTAGGTATTGCACAAAAATCAAGGGGAAAAAAGAAGGGAATAAGGGTGAGAAGAAAGAAAAAAAGGTTGTTGGAGCTGTCGTTTCTCCACCGACACACACTTCGCCTTGGGGAGGAGGGATGGCATTGTTAAAGTAATTCAGATCAAACATAAACATAAAAGAGGCTAGAATTTTCAATAATTTATTTATTATAAGTGCTTAAGTTAATCTAAATACAAAGAAATTATATATAAGTTAAACTGAAAATAATATTTTACCCTTAATAAATAAAATTAGATAAATATCATTTAACAAACAAGACAATTATAGCAACATTAAATAAGGGCAGTGTTAGGTCATGGAGAAAGCCGCACATCTCGCTCAAACATGATGGTTTTCTCACAAACTTGCGCATGGTTCATACTCACTTCCTATTTTTATTAATTTGGTCCCTTGTTAATTTTTTTTTATTTAGTCTTTGTTTTTTTTATAACTATTAAACTTTTTATTTCATTTCTAATTTTTTTATTATTTTTTAATTTGGTCCTAAACTTCATCACACCTGAATCCAGTAAAATCTTTAATAACCTTAAAAGTATTATTTTTATGGATTCATAGTTTTTTTATAGCTAAACTTTATAAGACCCGGCCCAAATAAAAGCCTAGCTAAAAAGAAAGAAAGCTAAAAGAAATAGAAGATACAATTGACAACTAGTAGCTATTATAGTAATGCAATGATCCTGACCATACATTTAGCAGGTTAGATTGGGTTGGCAAGAATCAATTTAATATGGTGTTATCTTTTTATTTTGCTTCATGAACTTTTTTTGTTGTGAATGTCGCGGGGTGCCGCGACGTCTTCTGGTGACGGCGGAGGCTCTTTGTTATGCCTCCTGATGTGAGATGTGTGTTGTGTATTGGGAAGGTTTTTTGGATTTAATCATAAAATTATGATTAATTTTTAGGAGTCGCCACCTAGTATTATGGTCACTAGGAACCTATGGTCCGCGAGAGTCTGAGTAAGGGACTGGTTGTGTAAGGGGAAGACACATCACCCCCAGTGCACCCTACCTAAGGTAAGTTGCATTGTTGTTTGATTGTTTTTCTAGGTCGGGTTTCTATTTGTGGATCTTTTCTAAGGCTCAAGGCAGATCTCTCTTCATGAGAGAGTCTCTACCCTATCGTGTTAAATCTTAACCATTCTAAAATCTAAACTTTAGCATCGCATTTTTTACACTTTGTATCTTTAATACCTGAGGGTGTACTTTATCGTGTAATTTTACACTCCACAAATATTAAAGTCTACATCTAGCCCAAAAAAGATTTGAAAAAGGTTTTTGATGTTTTGGTCAAGTCCTAATGGGCAATCATAAACTGATTACGATATCAATTTTTTTTAAAAAAATGAAAAAGATGCAATTTTTTGTTTTTGTTTTTACAAAATATATGCTTGGAAAAATTTTAGAATTTGTCCGTATGCAATGAAATATTTTTTTCCTTTTTGAAAATGGTTTTGCATTTTTTTTTTTGAAATATTTCGGAGAAAACCGGGTATTTTAATACCGGATTTGTATTTTACAGTGTAAATATACAATCCGATATTGTGCAAAATTGGTAGAAAAATATTTGAGAAAATCACAATTTTTTTAAATGATTTTTGAAAATTTTTTGATTTTTTGATTTAAAATAATAATAATAATAATAATAATAATAATAATAATAATAATAATAATAATAATAATATATAATATTAGATGTGGGCTGGGCCGACCCAGCTAACTGGGCCAGGCCCAGGAACTTTTGGTTGGGCCGATCTCGGCCCAACATATCCCTTTCTTCTTCTTTTTTTGGGCCAGGCCGGACCCAAATGGTCCGGCCCAGGCCTGCATGGTTGCTGGTCCAACCCAGCAACCATGCTAATTATTCATGCTGCATGCAGAAATGGATTCTGCATGCAGCATTCACGGCGAGGAAGAAAGTGCAAAGCTGGGTGGAGGAAGTTGCCTGGCGTCGGAGGAGCAGCCGCTGTCTAGTTGGATGACGAGAGGCTGGGGCGGCGTTGATGGAGAGCTTGGCTGCCGAAGTTACTACTGTGCAGGAAGATGAAGTTTGCAGAGGAGAGAGACACGCTGGAAGGAGAAGAAAGAGAGGGTCGCGGTGGCTGCTTGGTGACCGGTTGGCTTCTTATGGTGGAGCTGATGTTCGTGGTGGTTTTCTCACACACTCCCAAACAGGCCCGATCCATGAGTGAGAGAAAGGGATGATTCTGGCAATTTCAAATCTGTACAAGTTTCTGCATCCTACGAGTTTGCAACTAAAATGACATTATTGACATCTGAGTAATGAATGTAAGATATACGATTGCAGTGAGCCATGAATTAAACACTACCTCTAAAAGTAGGCCCCAAAACAGTGTGGAGACACAGAAGAACAGGAGAAAATAAGGAGAGCTCGCGAACTAAATTAGCATGCAGCCATAAGAGAACGCAAAGCAGCCACTAGCCACCGAGCCGGAGACTTCCAACTGCATATGAAATCCCACAATATAGCACAACTTTTTTCTGTCTTAATAGCGGCTATGCTGATGTCAAATTAATAAGTTCTTAATAGCGGCTATGCTGATTATTTGGTTTTTTAAAATAATTCTTATTAAAATATATATTAAAATAATATTTTTTTATTCTTTAAATTAATACATCAAATTAATAAAAAAAATATTAATTTTAAACTTTTATAAAAAATAAAATAAAAATTTAGAAATACATGGTTTAACTGCTTTCCCAAATAATATCTAAGTTATTTATAATGTTCCTTGCATCATTTTGATCTACTTTTTATGGGAATATCTTGGTTTTTATAATGAAGATAGTATGTTTAGGTATTTTTACCCTGGTTAAATTGGGTTGTATTTAAAAAAAAAATTTGTAAAAGGTGATCTCGGTCTCATTAATCGGATCACGAGTACTTCAACATTAATTTTTTTTTTTATTGGGTTGTCCCCGTCTTATAACGTGATCATGGGTTTGACAAGTTAATTCAAGTTTTTAAGTTTTTTTTTACTTATTTTTTTATTTTATTTTTTAATATTGAGTTAATTTGGAATTAGATTTACCTAAATAAGCCCATTAATGAAGCCGAAAGAAGGGCTAGAGGCCCATATATTGCGAGCCCTGCTTTGCCTTCGTATTAATAGAGATTGTCCCAAATATAAACATGTTCAGCTCAAAGTCCACACGCAGGTCGGTTTTCGACCGCCGTTCAGTTTACTCTTTTTGCTTGCCGTGTAAACCTTAATATTCAATTTACGAAAATTGTGATAAAATCAATTCAAAGTCTTAATATTCAAATTAAAAAAAGTGCTTTCAAACCCATAATTTAGAATTAAGACTCAAAGGAGGATACAGTTTTTATACGTAGCAACATTTCTCGTGCCTGTTTGTCATTTAGCGGCATCTTTCCTCCGGGGATGTAGCTGTCTTCAATTGGGAAAATCTCAGCTCATAGAGGACGTCCAAAATTGAGTGGATACAAGCAAGGTTGTCAATTTCATTCCGTTTCGTTTGAAATGGCCGAAACATTTCATATCAATTCAAAAAACGAAACAAATTTCATCTCATTTTAAATCTCGGTCCGTTCCGGATTTTTTGGCCAAATTCCGGCCGAAACGTTCCGGTTTCATTCCGGTTGTTCCGTTTCGGCCAAAAAAATATTATTTTAAAAAAATTAATATATAGTTTATATTATTTTAAGTTAAAGATCTATTTAATCTTTACTATTTAAAAATATTTTAAATTTTAAAATTATATTTGTTTGGCATTATGTTTGTATTGCATAATTTATAATTAATTTATCTTGAATTTGAATTATGTTTGTGGAATATATATATATATATATATATATATATATATATATATGAACAGTACAACCACGAAACGGTACGCCGAAACACTCCAAAACTGAAACATTTCGTTCCAATTGAAAAAACGAAACACCTACCGAAACGGAATTGACAACCTTGGATACAAGTTGTTTAACTCATGAAGTCACTTTCTCAATACTAAGGCTATTTCAGCATTAATTCCAGCCAATGCTTTTTTTTGACAATAACAGGCAAGTTGTTTAACTCATGAAGTCACTTTCTCAATACTAAGGCTATTTCAGCATTAATTCCAGCCAATGCTTTTTTTGACAATAACAGGACCTGCACTCCATGAAAAATTAGCCAAACTAAATAACACGTCTTTCAAAGACCAAAAGAAGTCGTTGGTGGAGGACTTGTTGTTACACCTTCAAAGTTTTTTTATTTATTTTCAGGTTTTTTAGTTTTTTTTAAAAAGTATTTGATAATAAAATTCTAAAGTAAATAGAATTGTGTATGTATTATTTGTATTTGTTGTATCACATGTGATGCATCAATCTGAATGTAGAAATTAACTTCTCACCAACAAATTAAAAGGAATGCCGTTGGTGGAGGACTTGTTACACCTTCAAAGTCTTCTTCCATCACTTTTTTTTAAGTCAAGTTTTTTTAAGTTTTTTTTTTAAATTTATTTTTTAATATTGAATTGATTGGAAAATAGACTTTATAATTTATTTTGATTATTTTTTTATAGGGTTATCATAGTTTTATAATTCGGGTCTCGAATTTAACTTAACTCGAATTGACTCAAATCAATTTAATATATTATTATCTTAATATTAAAAAAAGATATTAGCTTAAAAACAAAATTACAATCAAATTATATTATTACAGATCATCGAGTTTTTTTTTAACCTATAAAACAAACTCCCACATGGTTTCAATTTGTTTTCCAATAAAAAAATATTAAAACATCTAAACATTTTTTTAATATTCAAGAAAAATTTAATCCAACCCATTTACATGGTTACATAATCTAGTTCTATGTGCAATATCTTGTCAAAAGCATAAAAATGCCTTCTATCTGAGTTAAAAATGCATGGTTTACGGTGGAGTGATTGTGTGGACAAAAATTCTCTTGTTAAACGAAAATCTAAAGCATGAGTATTTTAAATTTATATGAGTACTATTTTAAAATAAAGTTATACTAAATCATGTATTTTAATAGAATTAAATGTTTAATCAGTTATATTTGCCTAATTTTCAGGTAATTAAATTCATTTCTAGAAACATATCAACAAAGAAATTGGCAATCCAGTACAAAGAGCAATTTGACAACTTAAAAGGTGGAAACTTGTGGAATGAACATAGTATTAATGGAACATGTGGAATGAACATAGTATGAATGTGGAAACTTCTCACCAACAAATTAAAAGGAATGCCGTTGGTCGAGGACTTGTTGTTAAACCTTCGAAGTCTTCTACCTGTCTTGTATAAATAGCAGACAAACACAACTGGGTTTCTTCACAGCATAAACACTCTCTATCCATCCATCGCCACATATAACAATGCAGGTTCTTTCTTGCATATTGTTAGCAATTTTGCTGCTTTTCGGAGCTTCTGGACCCGGTGCAAGAACCTGATATGCCGTCCGATATCTCAATAAAATGGAGCATTCAAGAATCGGATTCCATGCGTTTGAGAAGAGGTATATTCCCGCAGGTGGGGGAAATCCAGCTCCTGATCCCAACCGAAATCCAGGAACCAACAATTAATGTTTTGTTTCTGTATTAAGATGGATCTAAATCGTCTTTCCTCCATTTTCTTAGAGGGGTTCTTGTGATTTCTAGTTCTCAACTAGGCTTGATCTCCTAATGTTTCGTTTCTGTATTAATTCTCAGCTGTTTAATTTCCTTGCTATCCTATATATCTTGAATAATATATCATAAGCAAATGCCTCTTTCCTTTTATTACAGGTTTTAATTTCTTGTTCTTTTTAAGATGGCAATAGCGGTACTCAAAGGAAAATAAAATCTATTTGTGAAATCTATTTATGTGCCATTAAAATCTAGAACTTTCAGAGGGTTATTATCAAACAGATTATGTTACATAATATATATCTGCATAAGAGCATGCATGTATTCTCGCATCAAGGCAAATAACTAGTCTTTTTTAGCAACTGGCATAGAGTCCCTACCTCTAATTTTTGTCATCCTCACCGATCTCAACATTTATTACTTCAAGTTCTTAATGGCGGCTATGCTGATGTCGGGATTATTTGGTTTTTTAAAATAATTCTTCTTAAAAAATATATTAAAATAATATTTTTTATTTTTAAAATTAAAACATCAAATTAATAAAAAAATATATTAATTTTAAATTTTTATAAAAAAAATAAAAATTTAAAAATGCATGGTTTAATTGCTTTCCCAAACAATATCTAAGTTATTTATATTGTTCCTTGCGTCATTTTCATCTGCTTTTTATGAGAATATCTTGGTTTTATGATGAAAGTAGTATGGTTAAGTATTTTTATCCTGGTTAAATTGGGTTGTATTTTTTTTTTGTAAGAGGTTATCCCGGTCTCATGAATCGGATCACGAGTACTTCAATATTAATTTTTTTTATTGGGTTGTTTCCGTCTTATAACATGGTCACAGGTTTGACAAGTTAATTCAGGTTTTTTAAGTTTTTTTTTACTTATTTTTTTTTTCAATTTTATTTTTCAATATTAAGTTAATTTGAAATTAGATTTTCATAATTTGTTTTTATTATTTTTTATGAAATTGTTATAGTATCAGAATTCGAGTGATGAATTTAACTTAGCCCGGCCTAAGTCAATCCAATATATTTTTAACTTAATATTAAAAAAAATATATAATCTTTAAAAAATTTAACCTAACGAGAGCACAACATGGATAAATAATATTTTTTTTAAAAAAAGTCCTGCTATCCGAGTTCATTTTTCTTTTCCCAGCAAAATACCTTCACTAAACATGTTTAAAAGATCTTTAGAGCCTAAACATATTCAAATAAGCCCATAAATGAAGCCGAAAGAAAGGGCTAGAGGCCCATATATTGGAGCCCTACTTTGCCTTGTATTAATAGAGACTGTCCCAAATGTAGTTATGTCTAGTCCACACACAAACTTATTCAGCTCAAAGTCTACCGCCGTTCAGTTTACTCTTTTTGCTTGCTGTGTAAACCTTAATATTCAATTTACGAAAATTATGATAAAATCAATTCAAAGTCTTAATATTTAAATTAAAAAAAAAAGTGCTTTCTGTTAAATAATATTTATGTTGTCTTATTTATTAAGGGTAGAATAGTACTTTCAGTTTAACCTATATATACTTTATTTGTAATTAGGTTAAGACAATGCATTCATAATATACAGTTTATTCAGAATTCTAGCCTCCTTTTTGTGTTTGATCTCAATTAGTTTAACATGGTATCAGAGCTGGTTTTATGGAACGAAGCTTAATCCCAAATACAGCTTCGCGGATCCAACTCTGCGGTGAGTTGGCTGGGGGTTAAGACAATTTTTTTTTGGAGTGATATTTTGTCTTCCGCTTCTGCAAAATTAGGTATTTCGACAGTCTCTGCAATTATTTTGGTATTTCGACAGTTTCTGCAATTATTTTGGTATTTCGTCTTCCCTTCAGCTTCTGTAATTTGGTATCTGCGTTCAGTTTTTGCAAATTTGTTTTGTGTTTTGGGAGTAATCGTATAATTTTGAGAAGATATTTGTTTAGTTTCTGCAATTGAGTATTTTGTCTTCCGCTGCTTTTGCATTCTGGTTATTTTGTGATTGTTGATTATGGCTACTGAAAGAGATGATTCGCTTCAGTCTGTGAGTGTGAGGTTGGATGGGAAGAACTATTCATATTGGAGTTATGTAATGAGAAATTTCCTTAAGGGTAAGAAGATGTGGGGGTATGTTAGTGGAACTTATGTGATACCTAAGAATATTGAGGAGGGGGATGCTGGTTTGATAGATACATGGGAAGCAAATAATGCAAAGATCATTACTTGGATCAACAATTCTGTTGAGCATTCAATAGGTACGCAGTTGGCGAAATATGAGACAGCAAAAGAGGTTTGGGATCACCTGCAAAGGTTATTCACACAATCAAATTTTGCAAAACAGTATCAATTAGAGAACGACATACGAGCTCTTCATCAGAAGAATATGAGTATTCAGGAGTTTTATTCTGCTATGACAGATCTTTGGGATCAATTGGCTCTTACTGAATCGACAGAATTAAAGGCATGTGGTGCCTATATTGAGCGTAGAGAGCAGCAAAGATTGGTATAGTTTTTAATAGCACTTCGCAGTGATTTCGAAGGACTTAGAGGTTCAATTCTGCATCGTTCTCCACTGCCTTCTGTTGACTCTGTTGTCAGTGAGTTATTGGCTGAAGAAATACGTTTTCAGTCTTATTCTGAAAAAAGAATTCTTTCTGCTTCAAATCCTTCAGTACTAGTAGTACCTTCTAGGTCATTCTCTAATCATCAGAATAAGTCTCACACAAGGGTTGGCTTCGATGAGTGCAGCTTCTGTAAGCAGAAAGGTCATTGGAAGGCTCAGTGTCCTAAGTTGAGACATCAGAATCAAGCTTGGAAGCCTGGAAATCAGTCACAATCTAATGCTCATAGACCACCTCAGGGTTATAAACCACAACACCACAATACTGCAGCAGTAGCTTCCTCGAGTTCTATTACCGATCCTAATATTTTGGCTGAGCAATTTCAGAAGTTTCTCTCCTTGCAGCCACAAGCAATGTCCGCTTCTTCTTCCATAGGTCAGTTGCCTCATAGTTCCTCAGGTATGTCACATTCTGAATGGGTCTTGGATTCTGGTGCTTCTCATCATATGTCTCCAGATTCCTCATCTTTTACCTCTGTATCCCCTTTATCCTCCATTCCTGTTATGACTGCTGATGGCACTCAAATGCCCTTAGCAGGTGTTGGTTCTGTTGTCACACCTCACATGTCTCTCCCTAATGTTTATCTTATTCCACAACTCAAATTGAATCTTGCGTCTGTTGGTCAAATATGTGATTCTGGTGATTATTTAGTCATGTTTTCTGGTTCCTTTTGTTGTATACAGGATTTGCAGTCTCAGAAGCTGATTGAGACAGGCCGTAGGGAGAATGGACTATATATTTTGGATGAGTTAAAAGTGCCAGTTGCTGCTGCTGCCGCTGCTACTACTACAGTTGATTTGTCTTCCTTTCGTTTGAGTATTTCATCTTCTAGTTTTTATTTATGGCATTCCCGTCTAGGTCATGTTTCGTCTTCTCGTTTGAGATTTTTGGCATCCACAGGAGCTTTAGGAAATTTGAAAACTTGTGACATTTCTGATTGTAGTGGATGTAAATTGGCAAAATTTTCCGCCTTACCTTTTAATCGAAGTATTTCTGTTTCTTCTTCACCGTTTGATTTGATTCATTCTGATGTATGGGGACCTTCTCCTGTTGCCACAAAAGGAGGGTCTCGATATTATGTCTCTTTTATTGATGATCATACTCGTTATTGTTGGGTTTATTTAATGAAACATCGTTCTGAATTCTTTGAGATATATGCAGCTTTTCGAGCTCTTATCAAAACTCAATATTCTACTGTGATCAAATGCTTTAGGTGTGATTTAGGTGGGGAATACACTTCTAATAAATTTTGCCAATTGCTTGCCCTAGATGGAACCATCCACCAAACTTCATATACAGATACTCCTGAGCAAAATGGTGTTGCTGAAAGAAAACATAGGCACATTGTCGAAACTGCTCGTTCTCTCTTGTTGTCTGCTTTTGTTCCTAGTGAGTTTTGGGGAGAAGCTGTTCTTACTGCTGTAAGCTTGATTAATACAATTCTATCTTCTCATAGTTCGGGTCTATCTCCTTTTGAAAAGTTATATGGGTATGTCCCTGATTATTCCTCATTTAGAGTCTTTGGTTGTACTTGTTTCGTTCTTCGTCCTCATGTAGAACGAAGTAAGCTATCCTCTCGATCCGCTATTTGTGTCTTCTTGGGCTATGGTGAAGGTAAAAAGGGTTATTGTTGTTTTGATCCAATCACTCAGAAACTTTATGTGTCTCGTCATGTTGTCTTCCTTGAGCATATACCTTTCTTTTCTATTCCATCCACTACTCATAACCTGACTAAATCTGATCTTATTAGTATAGATCCATTTTCTGAGGATTCTGGTAATGATAGCTCTCCCCATGTTCGATCAATTTGTACTCATAACTCTGCAGGTACTGGTACTTTACTCTCTGGCACACCTGAAGCTCCATTCTCATCTACAGCCCCTCAAGCTTCATCTGAGATTGTGGATCCACCTCCACGTCAGTCCATCCGTATTCGTAAGTCCACAAAACTACCAGATTTTGCTTATTCTTGTTATTCTTCATCATTTACTTCCTTTTTAGCCTCTATTCATTGTCTTGTTGAGCCCTCTTCCTATAAAGAGGCAATTCTTGATCCGCTTTGGCAGCAAGCTATGGATGAGGAACTTTCTGCATTGCATAAGACAGATACTTGGGATCTGGTTCCTCTACCTCCTGGTAAGAGTGTTGTTGGTTGTCGTTGGGTGTATAAGATCAAGACTAATTCTGATGGGTCTATTGAGCGATATAAAGCTAGGTTGGTTGCCAAAGGATACTCTCAACAGTATGGTATGGACTATGAGGAGACATTTGCTCCGGTTGCAAAAAATGACTACTATTCGTACTCTTATTGCCGTAGCTTCGATTCGTCAATGGCATATTTCTCAACTTGATGTTAAAAATGCCTTCTTGAATGGAGATCTTCAAGAAGAAGTTTATATGGCACCCCCTCCTGGTATTTCACATGACTCTGGATATGTTTGTAAGCTTAAGAAAGCATTATATGGTCTCAAACAAGCACCCCGTGCTTGGTTTGAGAAATTCTCTATTGTGATCTCGTCACTTGGCTTTGTTTCTAGCAGTCATGATTCTGCTCTTTTTATTAAGTGCACTGATGCAGGTCGTATCATTCTGTCTTTATATGTTGATGACATGATTATTACTGGTGATGACATTGATGGTATTTCAGTTTTGAAGACAGAGTTGGCTAGACGATTTGAGATGAAGGATTTGGGTTATCTTCGATATTTCCTGGATATTGAGGTAGCGTACTCACCTAGAGGTTACCTTCTTTCTCAGTCGAAAATATGTTGCAGATATTCTTGAGCGGGCTAGACTTACTGATAACAAGACTGTGGATACTCCTATTGAGGTTAACGCAAGGTACTCTTCTTCTGATGGTTTACCTTTGATAGATCCTACTTTATACCGCACTATTGTTGGGAGTTTGGTATATCTCACCATTACTCGTCCAGATATTGCATATGCTGTTCATGTTGTTAGTCAGTTTGTTGCTTCTCCTACTACTGTTCATTGGGCAGCTGTTCTTCGTATTTTGCGATATCTTCGGGGTACAGTTTTTCAAAGTCTTTTACTTTCATCCACCTCTTCCTTGGAGTTACGTGCATACTCTGATGCTGATCATGGTAGTGATCCCACAGATCGCAAGTCTGTTACCGGGTTTTGTATCTTTTTAGGTGATTCTCTTATTTCTTGGAAAGAGTAAGAAACAATCTATTGTTTCTCAATCATCCACCGAAGCAGAATATCGTGCCATGGCATCTACTACCAAAGAGATTATTTGGTTACGTTGGTTACTTGCTGATATGGGAGTTTCCTTTTCCCATCCTACTCCTATGTATTGTGACAACCAGAGTTCTATTCAGATTGCTCACAACTCGGTTTTTCATGAGCGGACTAAGCACATTGAAATCGATTGTCATCTTACTCGTCATCATCTCAAGCATGGAACCATTACTTTGCCATTTGTTCCTTCTTCATTGCAGATTGCAGATTTCTTTACCAAGGCGCATTCCATATCTCGTTTTCGTTTTCTAGTTGGCAAACTCTCGATGCTTGTAGCTGCCGCATCGTGAGTTTGAGGGGAGATGTTAAATAATATTTATGTTGTCTTATTTATTAAGGGTAGAATAGTACTTTCAGTTTAACCTATATATACTTTATTTGTAATTAGGTTAAGACAATGCATTCATAATATACAGTTTATTCAGAATTCTAGCCTCCTTTTTGTGTTTGATCTCAATTAGTTTAACACTTTCAAACCCATAATTTAACTACTTTGACTCAAAGGAGGATACAGTTTTTATACGTAGCAACATTTCTTGTGCCTGTTTGCCGACTGATCAAGCCAGCCCTGCATCAGTTTCTTAAATATGGTTTCATGTTCGTGAGATGATAATATAATATTTACAAGAAATGCATCTAGTTAAAAGAAAAGAAAAGCATGCATGTTCATCAAAACTTAGGTAACTGTGGAAAGTATTATTTTATTAATTTATATGAGTATTTTAAATTAAAGTTATACTAAATCATGTATTTTAATAGAATTAAATGTTTAATCAGTTATATTTGCTTAATTTTCAGGTAATTAAATCATTTCTACAATCATATCAGCAAAGAAATTGGCAAACCAGTACAAAAAGCAATTTGCTACTCAATCCAATAGTTTTTAGTTGCCATTGGAGGGATGACTTCAAAAGGCTATTCCAGCATTAATTCCAGCCAACTCTTTTTGACTAATAATTTCCAGCCATCCACGGACCTGACCTGAGGAAATACCGCGTTCTTTCAAAGACCAAAAGAATATATATATATATATATATATATATATATATATATATATATATATATATATATATATATATATATATATATATATATTAAATGTATTCAAATTTTACAAGGACATTCTATCAGCCCAGTTTTATGAAAGGATTAACTCGTTATAACTAAATATGGTCAAAAAATTATTTAAATTAGAATTAGAAAATATCTTCTAAGAGGGCTAACTATAGATTTAAAAAATATTTTTGAAGTTAGTTTTTTGTTTTCCTTCTTTTCTAGTTTTTTGAGGATTTTTATAGTTTATTTAAAAAAGTATTTGATAATAAAATTCTAAAGTAAATAGAATTGTGTATGTATTATTTGTATTTGTTGTATCACATGTCACGTATCAATCTGAATGTGGAAATTAACTTCTCACCAACAAATTAAAAGGAACGTCGTTGGTGGAGGACTTGTTGTTACACCTTCAAAGTCTTCTACCTGTCTTGTATAAATAGCAGACAACCACAACTGGGTTTCTTCACAGCATACACACTCTCTACCCATCCATCGCCACATATAACAATGCGGGTTCTTTCTTCCATATTGTTAGCAATTTTGCTGCTTTTCGGAGCTTTTGGAACCGGTGCAAGAACTTGCTATGCCGTCCGATATCTCAATAAAATGGAGCATTCAAGAATCGGATTGCGTGCGTTTGAGAAGAGGAGAATTCCCGCACGTGTGGGAAATCCAGCTCCTGTTCCCCACACAATGAACAGTCAAGCCACACCACCACCTGGAGCCATATCTTAAGATGGATCTAAATCGTCTTTCCTCCATTTTCTTAGAGGGGTTCTTGTGATTTCTAGTTCTCAACTAGGCTTGATCTCCTAAGCGTTCGTTTCTGTATTATTTCTCAGCTGTTTAATTTCCTTGCTGTATATCCTATCTTGAATAATTTATCATAAGCCTTTTTTTTAAATAAGTCAATGGCTTCTTTTTTTTACTATCATTAGCTTTTTTTTAAATCGTATTATTAAATTAACCATGATTATTGAACCTATATGAATTAATATACTGTGTTTCAAAATTTTCTAACTCCTTAAAAAAAAATTATCATATCTTACATATTTTTTTTATATTAGAAAAAATTTGACCCACTCAGGTGAAACTCCTACCACCTATACAGTGAAATTCCTAAAGAACATCAATTGCTGCTAGTAGAAAGGAATCAGCTTATCTTATTACTTACATATTCAAGAGCAAATTATTTACAACTTACATTAAAAACACTACAGAATGCATGACATAAGCTGGTTTTAATGCATGACTCCAGGAGGTGACTTTGGTGGTGTTCCCATATACCATGTCGCTTGTTGGCCACCGGAGCAGAGATCGATCTGAGTTACGGGAGCAGTTCCTCTCCTCCTAAGTTCATTATAACCATTAACCACTCTGGGATACGATGCAACACCGTTCATGAAAGCTCCATTTTGTAGAAATGGACGCCGATATCCCTGCCATAACAAGTTTTTGCCGTGGGTGCAGAAACTGCTAAGATGAACAGGTTCATGGATATTCATGAAATGAACTTTCATTGCTTCATAACATTCATGAAATACTTACTACTTGCCTCTATTTATTGTTTCAAAGCCTTTGAAGTCAACTTGTCAGCTGTGAAATGGTTTGGAAGTTGACTTATAAGTTACCTTGTCCAGCGGACACAATTTAAAAACAAAGAGTGATAGTAATTCAGTGTTTGGTATAATAATGGCTTTATAATATCATGGAGAAATTTGTCTATATATACTTATATATTGCATCATTTATATATATATATTGAAAGGGGTATCCACTATTGATCTAAAGGGATATTGCCATCAATTTATATGAAAAATATTACTCATTTGTTGTGAAAATTAATGACCGTTTGAATGAAATTAATTAGCAGAGGGATTATTAGATAAGGTAAATTAAAATAACTCTCTTAATATATCATAAAATTATGGTGATTATCTAAAAATTAAAAAAAAAAAAAACATAATATAAAATGTCCTCAATGTTAAGAAGAATGATTTTAAAAATATTAAAGAGGCGCTTGATGTGGGAAAATCTCCAATTCCCCTTAAAAAGAGTACTTTATGTATGTATATTTTATTTGAATTTACTCTGAAGCTATTAATTATATATGTTAGATGCGTGATTAATTATTAATTGTTATAAAAATAGTTAATAAAAGGGTAATAACAAATTAAAAGTTGCAATTAATTGAAATATGATTGATACAACGTGTAATATGCAATGGTGTATTGATAGATTTTCTAGACTTAAAAGAAAAGAATAAAGAAAGAAACAAGAAGAGGATGAGCATATATATATATATATATAGGCGTGTCGACCGCCTTGAGTCACCCGTTTAAATTTCAGTGCACCGGTGCACGCCTTGGAGCAGGCTGAGGTGGTGGAGGAGCTGATGGTCGTCGTAATGCCATATTTATTTGCAATCTCTTCAGCTTGTAACCAGCGACATTGTTAGAAGGAATAGCACCGAGAGCCATCCCTAAAACATGCGAGTAAACCAAAGCGTAGATGAAGATAAACATTAGTAAACAAGAAATTGCACCCATCGGATATATATGAAGCAACCTTCTTGTTTCAGAGACCAACGTACTGATCAATAATCATTTCTTCATAACTCGGTTGAATCACTATACAGTGAAACCTGACCACTCAGTGTCATTGTCGTTCTAGTGGTTGAATTAAGATAAAGAAGAAATTATAGAGCAGTCAAGACTCAAGACTTTATAACTCATTAATAAAATAAAACAACAACAAGAAGAAGATAATGTCAGATTATACTAATTTTGCTATCGACATCAATGACTTCAACATATTCCAGGAAAAACATTTGTTTCTCATGCCCAACAACATTGAAAGAGCTGGTCGTTATTCAAGATACAAGAGTTTAGTCTTACGTCGGTAATTTTTTCATCATTCTTGGCATCATTATTTTTGTTGTATCACTTTTTTAATCGTTAAAACTTTATAGGTTGTGAGGAGTTCTAGACAAGCCCAATGTGTAGTTCAATTATAAATTTGGATTTAACCGATGGATTAAACTAAATTAGGCTAGGAACCTACTATTTTGGAAATTTATTTATTTATTTTTTCTTGTTCAATTATAATAGATATAAATTTTTATCTGATCATTTGATTAAACTAAAATTTTATCAAAATATTTGAAGTATATAATTGTCTAAGGGCAGCTCATTTGCTAGCTGATTAATTTTATTTTTAGGCCAAATTAGATCTGAAAGCTATTGTTTCATAATTTTCATTATTCTTCTTGTTGTTTTTTGAATTTTTTCCTATTTATATATGGATTTTGAATTCAAGCAAATCTGTGGGCAGTGTAGTGGTTCTCAAACAACGTTGGTGAAATACTAAGATGGGATCTCATAGGTCTCCAAAGGGCCGTTTTGTGTGTGCGCTGCTGTAGCAGCACGCTGGTCTTTGTCCCTCTCTGCAACTTGGCTGATATATATATATATATATATATATATATATAGAGAGAGAGAGAGAGAGAGGCTAGTTGACAAGTTAATTCAAAAGAAGAAGAGAAACGAATTCAGGACACGGGATCTATGACCCCATACATGCTATAAAAGACTATACACACACACAAAATAAAAAATAAAAAATTAGGCGTTGGTCTTTGTTGGTTTTTTCTAATCAAAATGCGATGGGGTTGGTCTCGTTGATGATGGAGCGCTGAAACAGGCGGCTTCAAGACTGATGACTACGATTGATGCGAGGTTGGAACCTGTCAACTCAGCAAACTCTTGAAATAGCAGAAGTTTATTAATATGGTTATAATTATTTTTTTATATTAAAATATATATTAATAATATTTTTTATTTTTAGAAAAATTATTTTTGATATCAATTATTTAAAAATACTAAAAACATATTAATTTAAAATTAATATAAAAATAAAAAAATCAAATTTTTTTTAAAATATTTTTAAAATATAAAAACAAATAAGTTTTATATCCACATGAACTAGGTTTTGCAAACATGGGGGACTTTACCAAATTGGAAGACCTTATGCTCTCGTAACTTTCATGCATATTTTGATGAGTCTCATTGAAAAGAGAAAATCTCATCAACTACTGTGCCAGTTTTTAGTTGAGCCTCTTGAATTTCTCTTGATTGGTTGTTGTTTGGGATTCGCATATTCAATGGGGTCTTCGAGGAAATGTAACTTCGTAATTTGATGATGAACTTTCAATGTTTATATATGTTCATGAAGATCTTAATGGAAAAATGAGTTTCCTTTCTTTTTGGTCAATAGGCTAGAGATTAAATTAAATTGGAAAATTAAAAGAGAAAAAAAATATATATTTAAAAATCATAAAAGCTTGAATACATAAAATCAAAAACTTTCGTCAAAAAAAATTAAATTGGGAAATTATATCTATTAAAAAAATTTACATTTACCAGTATCTAGCGTTTTCCATTAATAAATCTATAATTTGTTTTATATTGAATATTATTATACTATATTTTTATTTACAATAACCAAATTACAATATTTACGGAACATGGATGAGAAGAAAGAGCATGACAATCCCGGGGCATGAGAACATAATCTCAGCTATGGCGCAGTCACCTGTCACTGGGATGGCGGTTGCTTCTGCAAGCCATGACAGCTCTGTCAAGTTATGGAAATAAATCCAGAAAGTGGCCGTATAGTGATCAGTTGGTGCTGTTTATTCCGGGAGATATAAGGTTCGGAAATTTGATAATATTTTATTTTATTTAGTAAATGAATAATTGTTTTTTTAAGTATTTTTTATATTAAAATATATTAAAATAAAATTTTTATTTTAAAAAAATTATTTTATGATCGGCATATTAAAATAATCTGAAATATATAAAAAACTTAATTTTTAATAAAAAAATATATTTTTTTATTTTTTTAAAAAAATACATGAATAGCTCACGTTTCCAGTTAATGTTGTAGATTGCTGTGCTAAAGGAACGCAGCAGGGCAGAAAAAACGCTGAACAAGAAGTTGAGAAGGGTGGCAAACTGATGATGAACAAAATGATGAAATTATCTGTTTCGGGAATTGACTTGGTTAAGAGATCAGGTTTTTTGGTTTTATAAGTAAACTCAAGTTAATTTAAAAAAATTAAAAATAAATATTTAATATTTTATATAGAAAAATAAAAATAAAATCCAATAAATTTAGGCTATATATATTATAAATAATAAAATTTAAAAGAATATTTTTTAAAAAAATTATTTCAAATTAAAAATATATTATGTTAAGCTTTTAAGTTGAAATATTTAAACCAAAAATATTTTTATCTCACATTGAAAAAATAATTTTTTGCTTAGAACATATAATATATATACTAATGGGTTTCAAATCCCACATTGAAAAAATATTATGTTTTTCTTGAAAACATAAAATATATATATTAATGGGTTTAAATTCTATATTAAAAAAATATAATTTTTTTCTTGGAAACATAGAATATATATATAAAAAGGCTTTAAATCTCACATTAAAAAGATATTATGTTATCCTTTTAAGTTAAAGTATTTAAACCAAAAAAATAAATTATTCTACATTGAAAAAACTTAATTTTTTTCTTGGAAACATAGAGTATATATACTTATAGATTTCAAATTTCACATAAAAAAAACATAACTTTTTTTTTCTTAGGAACATAGAGTACATATATAAAAGGGCTTCAAATCCCGCATTGAAAAAACATAATTTTTTTCTTGAGAACATAAAATATATATATTATTGGGTTTCAAATCCTACATTTAAAAAAAAAAAAAAATCAGGCCTAATCTGGATTCACCTGGATCACCCGAGTTATGGGTTGACCTACCTAGCCAACCGAGATTGTTTTAATTATTGTTTTAACCGATCTTTTATTAAACCTAAACTAGTCTAATTATGAGATTGATCAAATCTTGAATCGAACTATTAAACCAGACGGGGTTTAATATCTAGGATTTCAAAAGTGAAACTCAGCTCAGGTCTCACCCAGTTTTTAACATTTGTTACCCTGAATTAATAATAATAATCTTGCTTTGTGCTTTATTTCGGTCCAACATATATATATAACCAGAAGCCTGTCTTGTCATTTAGAAAATGAAAAAGGTAAATTCATACTTGATTTGGCAGGCTAATCATAAATGTCGTGTACATGCAGAACTCTTAATATTAAAAAATATATTTTTATTTTTTAAAACCAAAACACTTTTTTTTATCCAATATTTATATTATTTTCATAATTATTAAATTGATTGAATGATTTTTATACAGTTTAATTTTAAATTTTAAATATAAATTAGATAAAGATTTTAAAGTTTACATGTTGCATATCTTAAATAGTTTTTTATAATCTAAATATTTTTTTAAAATTTAAAAAAAAATGAATTTCAGCCCCTTGGTAAGTAAACTAAATAATTAGAAATCCAATCCTAATAATTCTAGATAATAAGTCTTAATAAATAAATCAATAGATATAGAGATAATCAAATAAACGATATCCTTGGAAAGCAAAAAACTGTTGGCCTTAGTTGTTAAGGCACTTTCAGTACTTTTACATCCGATGTCCACGGCTTACATGTATTATACAGATGACAATATATATTGCCGGATACCATCATAGACACTAAAGGAAAGCAAAAATCCCTTGAAGCTTGAAACTTACTAAATCCATGTGAATGATCGATGGATGCTACACAATCTTTTGAAGAATGATATCTAGCATCAACATGGTGGTGGTGGTGGTGGTGGTGGTGGTCTGCTTGGTCGTCGTCGTCGTGGAGGAGGAGGCGGCGGCGGCGGCGGTCGTGGTGGAGGACTTTTGTAATGAGTAGGAGCATGAACCATTGGAGGTGGAGGTGATGGAATTGTCCTTCTAGACACCCCCTTCAACTTGTAATAAGAGATTTCATTTGAAGAGATCACATCAGGGGAAGACCAAGACGGAGGAGCTTCCCATGCAGAGGCTTTGCCGGTGTTACTGATATGAGATGATAGAAGCAGCTCATGGATCAAAATGAAAGAAAGCAAATAAGCGATGCCGCCCATTGTTGCTTGTTATCCATGGAATACTACTCGACATGCCATTTTATATGTGTGGCTGCTGGTGCATGAAACCCTCCAATTAACACTAATTTAATTTCAAGGGGTTTGGTAGAGATTTTGCTGCAAGTCAAAGACAGCTAGACATGGGAATCACAACTTCGCAGCTTGCAGGTGGTTTCCTGGAAAGTGTTATATGGAAAGCAGATATATATAGCCTTTGGGCAGTGATCCTCAGCGTAGAGCAACTGGTGAATTAAACTAAAGAGATAACACAGATAGCCATTGTGGGAGTACGACCGCTCAAAGGCCTTCCATATAACACTTGGCAGGAAAACACCTGCAAGCTGCGAAATTGCGATACCTTGCCAGCATTTCTACCTAACCTTTTGAGACTTTGATCATTTAAAAACACGGTTCAATCGTGTTTTTAATTTTTTTTATAAAAAATTAAATTTTTTATATTTTTTTTTATTGTTTTGATGTATTAATTTTAAAAAATAAAAAAATATTATTTTAATATATTTTTTAAATAAAAAATATTTTAAAAAACAATAACAGTCCAATTCTTAAATGTGCTCTATTATATTGAGATATCGGACGGCATAGCAAGTTCTTGCACCGGTCCAAAAGCTCCAAAAAGCAGCAAAATTGCTAACAGTATGGAAGAAAGAACCTGCATTGTTATATGTGGCGATGGATGGGTAGAGAGTGTGTATGCTGTGAAGAAACCCAGTTGTGTTTGTCTGCTATTTATACAAGGCAGGCAGATGATGGAAGAATACTTTGAAGGTTTAATGCTAGAAATCATCAGATGTCCCTTCGTTATATGCTTTAGTCTAAGTAATTCTTCTACAACGAATTTAATCAAGCTAACCCTTCATTGGACGGGCACAGTAGTTTTTCTTCTTTTTTTTTCAAAGAAGAATCGCAATCCGATTCTTGAATGCTCCATTTTATTGAGATATCGGACGGCATAGCAGGTTCTTGCACCGGGTCCAAAAGCTCCGAAAAGCAGCAAAATTGCTAACAATATGGAAGAAAGAACCTGCATTGTTATATGTGGCGATGGATGGGTAGAGAGTGTGTATGCTGTGAAGAAACCCAGTTGTGTTTGTCTGCTATTTATACAAGGCAGGCAGATGATGGAAGAATACTTTGAAAAAAAAAGAAGAAAAACTACTGTGCCCGTCCAATGAAGGGTTAGCTTGATTAAATTCGTTGTAGAAGAATTACTTAGACTAAAGCATATAACGAAGGGACATCTGATGATTTCTAACCATGGTTTTAATTGATTTCTTTGATAATTTTTTTTTTTCAAAAATTGATATATATTCAGATATGATTGATTAAGAATTGGTCAATTGACTTTGTCAAATTAATAGACTTTCATCACGAGGTAGATGAAAGATTAAGATTACGTGCGTTTGAGAAGAGGACAGTTCCCGCAGGTGGGAGATTTCCAGCTCCTGGTCCCAACAAAATGCGACGTGGAAACGGAAATTAAGATCGATCTAAATCGCTTAAATATTGTGGTTTTCTCACACATTCCCAAACAGGCCCGATCCATGGGTGAGAGAAAGAGATAATTCTGGCAATTTCAAATCTGTACAAGTATCTGCATCCTATGAGTTTGCAAATACAATGACATTATTGACATCTGAGTAATGAAGGTAAGATATACGATTGCAGTGAACCATGAAGTAAACACCACCTCTAAAAGTAGGCCCGAAAACAGTGTGGAGACACAGAAGAACAGAAGAAAATAAGGAGAGCTCGCGAACTAAATTAGCATGCAGCCATAAGAGAACGCAAAGCAGCCACTAGCCACCGAGCCGGAGACTTCCAACTGCATATGAAATCCCACAATATAGCACAACTTTTTCTGTCTGCCACTTGTATAGGAGGTTGGACATACAGACCTCATTCCGAGCAGAAATCACGATTGTTCCGGCCCTCTTACAGCTGCTGCAAAAATCTAGGAAGGCAAGATCAGACTCGTCACAAAACAGCAATTTTATCCCACTTCTAGTGATCAACAGTCTAGCCTATTTACAGTAAGCGCTATGTCGTAGAACATATCTAAAATGGAGAATCCTTTCAAACAAATTAGAATATCCTGTCATGCTGATATGAACTGGGAGATGAAGACGTGCATCCGGTGCTTATTTATGGCAGTAAAGCACAACCAGGCATGGGATCTCAGCCAGAATTGAACTTGTATTTGGATCAAAGACATCAGATACTGAAATCAGACTTGAAACTGCCAAGATTTTCTTAGTATATTAAATTGCAATAAGAGCATGAGCTTGTCCAGGCATATCCCTCTCATACATGGTTGAATCTGGAAAATTACTAAAGCAGGCAACAACAGAACAGAATTAAAAAAAGATCACCACTGATAAGTCGACAAAAACCATTAGTTGAAGCTCCAGGAATCTATTTCAAATCTTCACCGATTTGACTGCGACTACTGCTTTCGTGGTACTGAATGGGATTGTGTTGCTCTGTGTGGCTCGGAACTGAGGATTGTTGGGTTGGTTGCCATTGCATGTGCAGCAAATGGACGGCACCAACTATAGCATCCTTGGCAGCCACCATTGTCAAAGAAGGAGGCTACAATGGTGGCAACCACCAACCTTGACTTTGGCAGCCACCATTGTTGAAGAAGAGATGAGTTTGACAGCCACCATTGCTGACAAAGGAGCAAGAGGAGCTGTCATTGAAGCCTATAAAAGAGACATGATTTTAGAGAGCAAAATGAGAGAGTTGTGAGAGAGCATTGTGAGTGCAATAGAGAGGAAGAGAGAAAGAGGAGCTGCTGCCATGGACATCAGCCCTGCTGCCATTGCAGCAAAGAGAGCTGCGAGTAGAGTAGAGTAGAGTGATCCTCCTCCTCCATGTATTTATTTTCTAATCCTTTCTCTATCTCAAATAATATTAACCTCTCTCGTGGATGTAGGCGATTTGCCAAACCACGTTAAATGTTGTGTCCCAGTGTGCTTCACCCTCCTATGAGCAAATATCAGTACATCACCGGTCGGGATTTCACCCAATAATTGGTATCAGAGCTGATGGTTTAAGTGGTGTTTGATTTTTTGCTCAAAAATGAAAGTTGTCAAAATGGTATTTTGACCATACCATCGTGCAGAGGAGGACGAGACAAAACCACTGGTGAAAACGGTGTCAAAATCAAACGTCGGACATAGCCGCACTCTCCATCACTCTCCGGCAAGGCGTCTGCCCACGCGCGCAGACGTGCCCCGCGCGTCTTCTTCACCCGGATCGGTTGACCCGACCCGAATACCAGTTGAACAATAGCATGCAAAGGATGACGTCATCATGATGCAAGGATGACGTCAGCCTGCACAGTCAACAGGTCATTGACTAGTCACACATACATGTCAGTATACTGGGACCCGTCGGCCACGTCATCTGCCGTGAGCCGAGCCGCGATCCGAGGGAAAGGATCCAGTGTAGCTGATCCTACGTGCAACCGGATCTGAGATGGAATCTGAGCCGTTGATTAGGCTAGAATTGTTTTGATCAAATCTTAGCCATCTGAAATGTGATTTGGACGATTTCAGACTTGTTCCCAGCTAATTTGATTGTTCCGGATGCAATGGTACGGTCCGATCGTTGATATTCGAGACCAAAAATGGTGTAGGTGAATTATTAAAGAGAGATTGCCCGATCAGGAGGCATCTGAGGGTCATGATCGAGGTCGATGGAGATGAAGAAGAAGAAGGTGCACATGTTTACCCAATTACATGTGCTGAACTATTAAGTGGAAAATTTAATTGCCTTGATGGAAGGCAAAATTAGGACACTCTGGACACCCGGTTATGTGGACAATTAGAGGTGTAGAGTGAAAACTAATGAAGATCAATCTTGACGAATCTAAGCACTTGTAGTCTCGCCAGATGTTGAGAAATCAGGTATAAAACCAGGATACCCAGATCAGTTGTAAAGGAAAGCCGCAACAAAGCTAGCAAATGGTTGTATATACGGAAAGCCAGTACAATGGATAGATATGGCCTAAGAAGTTTTGTCTAGGAGATTGGGTTTTAAGCGGGACCGTTGTGACCCCTCCAATCTTTCCTGAGAACTTGCTTAGTGGAAGGATTATCCATACGGTACTATTTTTCATATATGTAACAGTTTGTAATGAAACTAATGAAGACTAGCAAGATGACAGCACAAGGGGAACAATTGGGTTCCGTATGATGAAGGATCTGAAGGAGTGGTGATTTCTCCAAAGAAACTAGATTCGGTGATTGTGATTTCTCGAAGGGAGAATTTATGAAGACCCTGATAATGGAAGAGAAATACAACAAGGGGATGAAGATTGGCACTCTATTTTGACTTGGACAGGTGTTGTGACAAGATGAACTGCTGTCAAACATAAGCAAGGAATAGGAAGAAATCTGGAGAACAAAAATTGCACGAGGGCACACAGAGATTGTGCAAGAGTACCCGTAGGATCCAACGAGGTACTGTAATGAGACAACAGTTGCAAGGAGAAGAAGAGTTCCCAGATGAAGCTCAATGCAGAGACTATGTAAAGGTTGTACAACAGGAAATCTCTTGTGCTTTTAATAAAGACAACAAGCGAAGACCTTTCCAATGCATACAAGGATGGAAAGATGAGTTGTTGCAAAGGCATCTAATTGAGGAGGTGCGACTGCCTATGAAAGGCGAAGACACCAAAGAGAATCGGTGTAGGTGGAGCTATTATGCAGAAAGGCGTAGAAGCTCCAAACATAGAAATCGAGGTGGAGGATTGCGAGTAGTGTACCGCAACTTTCTCTTTCTATGTTATCAGTGGCAGTAATCTCTCCCAAGTCCACATGGTGGTAGAGAATCTTGGAGCCACTGGAGTCATCCCAGATGAAGGAGGATGAGACCGCTCCACGACGAGCGGAGACACCTTAGAGAAGGTGTGAGGGCCATGAGAGAAGCCCCAGTTCAGACCGCCCATGACAACGGGCGAAGACACCTCAGATGGAAGGTGTGTGGGCCATGATAGGAGCCCCAATTCAGACCGTCCCATGACAACAGGCGAAGACACCTTAGAGAAGGTGTGAGGGCCGTGATAGGAGCCCGATTTCAGACCGCCACATGACGACGAGCGGAGACACCCGTGGAGAAGGTGTGTGGGCCACGATATGAGCCCAGTTAAGAAAGCCCTAAAGCCAATATGATGGCTAGATATGAGTGGACAGCTGTATAGCCAATAAAGTGGCTATGATGAGTAGAAGACAAATGCAGGATTGACTTTCATGGATATTACCCCCATGCTAAAGATCAATGAGCTATAAGACATTTGCCTTGGACAATAAGTCGATGACTTGTGGAGAAATAAGACGCGACTGCTATGAAAGAGCAGAGGGCATGCGCAGGTTCCGGGAACAAGTTGACTCTTGTCAAGGTGGTGAGCTCGGTGAAGGCATTGTAATACTCACAGTATCAAGACATATATGGATCAACCTTTAATGGGCTGCCCCCATAGGTAAAGGTGGAGAGCTACCTGGACTCATGAGACTAAGAGAGAGAGACTCACGGAGAAGTAAGGCGTGGTTCCTAGGTTGGAACAGAGGGCAGACGCAACTCCTGGATGAGTAGACTCTTGGAAGAATGGTGAGCTCGTGATCATATTGAGATACTCGGATAATGACTGTCGCACTTGGAAATGGAAATTTTAGTTTAAGGGGGTGTTGTTAGCCTTGGTATAAGGCTTGATGAATCATTCCATACCGAGCATGGTTAATACGCTCGAAGGGGAATGTTGTGTCCTAGAGACAAGCGTTAACACTCTTCAGATGTGATGTGGCAGACCATCTGGTTGTAGTGATCCTTTTGTGTGAGAAAAGGTGTGCTTTTATGACTCTAGTGATTGAAAGGTTTGGCGAGTACATGTAAACTTGGCCACAGACGCTCTCAGAATGGTAGGCTTGGAAGAGCTGCAAGATGCAAGCTTGTGCTGAAGAAGCAAGCGGACAGTTGCCCCACATGAATGGTAAAGGGGGTGATTGTTGGGTTGGTTGCCATTGCATGTGCAGCAAATGGACGGCACCAACCATAGCATCCTTGGCAGCCACCATTATCAAAGAAAAAGGCTACAATGGTGGCAGCCACCAACCTTGACTTTGACAGCCACCATTGTTGAAGAAGAGATGAGTTTGCCACCATTGCTGACAAAGGAGCAAGAGGAGCTACCATTGATGCCTATAAAAGAGGCATGATTTTAGAGAGCAAAATGAGAGAGTTATGAGAGAGCATTGTGAGTGCAATAAAGAGGAAGCTGCCATGCTGCCATTGCAGCAAAGTGAGCTGGGAGTAGAGTAGAGTAGAGTGATCCTCCTCCTCCATATATTTGTTTTGTAATCCTTTCTCTATCTCAAATAATATTAACCTCTCCCGTGAATGTAGGCGATTTGCCGAACCACGTTAAATATTGTGTCCCAGTGTGCTTCACCCTCCTGTTGCTACCCATTTTTTGACCCATGTTTTGATATATTTTCAAAAAAATTCAAAAATAGAGAAAAACAAAGAAAATCCAAAAAATATGTTTTTTTAATATATTTTCGTCATTTTAGCATTTTCAACGTCGTTTAAAAAGAATTTAAAAGATTTTCAAACGCGTTCAACTTTTCACGCGTCATTTTTAAAATAATTGATTTTCCTTGTTGAGTCGACGTTGATATTGCTCGTTTTCAAAAAATAAAAAAAAAATAAAAAAAATCAAAATTTACAAAAAGAAAGAAGTTGAGGGACCAAGTTGAAAAACTTGGCAACATTTTTTGCCTATAAATACTGGGTTCCAACACTTGCAAAAGAGGGAGGGGGGCAATTTTGACAGATTAAAAAAAAAAACACAAAAACCCTAAAAACCCACTTTTTCTCTCCACTCAAAAGAACCCAGCCGGCGGCGCCTCCCCCTACTGGTTTTGAATTTTTATTCCCCGGGGTCCTTGGATTTTCCAGCTCCCAGAACCAGAGAGCCAAGGACCCCCACCATTTGAGATCCCACATTTTTTTTCCCCGCTGTTTCCCAAATTCTTCTCCATCAGCACCGCCACCCTTCCCTCGATTTTTTTTTTCTTTCTTCCAAGCCGCCGACCACACAGCCCTTCATTCACACCGTTCATCACCCTCCTCTCTTCCCACTCAGCCTGCCATTTTTTCCTTCTCATTCTCACCGGCCACACAACCCTCTCTCAGCCTCTGCCACCGATTTGTCTTCCCTTCCCTCAGCACCGTCCACCGACAGTAACGGAGAAGCAGCTCCACAGAACCGGCCTCCACCAAGCCACCCAGCAGCAGGCGACCTCCATCACAGAAACCAGCGGAGCTCCCCCCTCCACAGATCCTCCCACTACTCTCCGCAGCTCTTGAAACCGACTCACCGAAGAACCCATCGGCGGCCGACAACAACAGCATCCACAGACGGCGTCCCCTTCGTCATCCTCCAGCGCTCATTCCACACAGACCGATCGGCGGACAAAAACAGATCTGCAACGGAGCAGAAGAGAAAGAGGAGCAGATCGGGAAAACAAAAGAAATAAAACAAAAATAAAATCGACTGCTTTGTTGCGTTTCTTTTGGTGTTTGTGCAGGTGACCGTCGGCGAGAAAGAAGGGAGGAACACGTTTTCAGACCCCCTCTTGCTGCTGGATTTTTACGATGGCGTGTCAACCCACGTGCCGCCAGTGGCGGGGGCGCGTGGAGGAGACGCGCCGCCACTGTTATCAGCCCCAGAATCCTGCGAACACTGTTCCCGTGGCTGCACTGTTCTTGACTCTACTTTTTAGGGATTATTTTGTAATTTTTAAATTAATTAATGTAATTTTTATTTATTTGTTTTGAATTTGTATTTGTATTTGTATTATGGATGTAAAAGAAAAGAAAAAAGAAAAGAAACAAAATAGTGAAAGTGTATGTATGTGTTTGTATTTTGTTTTATTTATTAGTATATTTTTAAAAAAAAATGATAAAATTGCAAATATATTAAAGAAGAATTTAATATTTTGATAGGATCACGGTTAAGAATTATTAACTTATACGTAAGTGATATTTCTAATTTCCGATGAAAAGACAATTATTAAAACTTCTTTAACACATCAAATTCGCGAAGCAGCTTACCTCAGGTAGGGTGTGTTAGGGGTGCTAATACCTTCCCTAACCACAACCAGTCCCTTACCCGCGAATCTCTGACAAGACCAGTCCATCTGGTTTCCTAGTAGCCTTCAATAAATTACTAGGTGGCGACTCCCAACGAACCGAATCAAGTTCAAGCAAACAACAACAATGAGACTTAAATCGCCAGTCGATGCCGCGCGCTGATTTTTTTTGGGGTGCGACACCTCCTATGAGCAAATATCAATACATCACCGGTCGGGATTTCACCCAACAAGGATTCCTCATCAGAACATCCACATGAGTAGCTCTGTGGTATTTTATCTTCTTCCAATGATTTGTTGTCAGGTTGTCCACATGTTTTTTTTTTCTTCATTAGTTTTTTTCTTCCTGTTAGTTTTGTTTTCTTTGTTTTTTTTCTTTTTAATTAATTTATTTAATTATCACACTTTTATGACACGACCTTGTAGCCAGAACCACATCCAAAGCTCTTGGGTCTGGTGTTCCAGTTAGACTCACTAAAACTTGAGTCATATAAATTTAATATTATTATTAATATTACAACTATTACTCTTGGGTATATCTTTGTAGAAAAACCGAACACTCTTAGATCTTAGCCATTTTTGATATTTTTATGCAAGAAAAAAAAATTAACCTGTGGCGTGTGCCTTTTTTTTTTTTTTTTCCTTTTTAAGTCTTTTATTGTGGACTGCACCGTGCAGTCCACAGTGAAAAAGTTGATGCCTTCAGTTTTTTTTTCTATAGTTTCTTAATATTAATTTTTTTTTCTGTTTAATTATTAGACTTTCATGACACGGATCCCGGGTTTGACGGGTTAACCTGATTTGACAGGTTAACCTAGTTGATTCAGATTCTTTTTCTTTTTCTTCATTAGGTTTTTTCTTCTTGGAGGTTTTTTTCTCTTTGTTTTTCCTTTTTAATTAATCTTTTTTTTTTAATTTAGTTCATTAATATGAAATCTTTTTTCTATTTAGTTATCACACTTCCATGACACGAATCTTAGGTTTGACGGGTTAACCTAGTTGATTCAGATTTTTTTTCTTTTTCCTCATTAGTAAAAGGCTGATGTCCTTTTTTTTTCCTTTTTAATTAATTGTTTTCGTTTAATTTAGATTGTTAATGTTCAATTTTTTTCTATTTATTTATCAAACTTTCATGACACGGATGTTGGGTTTGATGGGTAACCTGGTTTGACGAGTTAGCTCAGTTAATTCCGGATTAACTTGTCAATTTTTTTTTTCTATTTAGTTATCAAACTTTCACGACACGAATCCAAGGTTTGATGAGTTAACCTGATTTAAATGGTTAACCCAGTTAATTTAATTTTTTTTTCTTTTCCTTCATTAGCTTTTTTCTTTCTATTGGTTTTTTTATTTTTAATTAATTTATTAAATTATCACACTTTTATGACACGACCTTACAGCCAGACCCGCATCCAAGGCTATTGGGTCTGGTAATGCAACCAGACCCACTTAAACTTGGGTCATGCAAGTTTAATGTTATTATTAATATTATAAATATTACTCTTGGATCAGACGTTGCAACCAAATCCAAGACTCTTGGGTATAGCTTTGCAGAACGACCTAACACTTTTAAATTTTAATTTTTTAAAAATATTTTTTATGTAAAAAAAATTAACCCGCGAGATACGCGGGTCATGTAACTAGTACTATAAAAAATGTGTGGTTTCATGTTTGTATGACGATAATATAATATTTTACAAGAAATGTATGGTTTACAGTGAAGTGGTTGTGTGAACAAAAATTCTCATATTAAAAAAATAAAGCAAATGGTATAAACTCTTCATCAAAACGCAGGAAACTGTGGGAAGTACTATTTTATTATTTTATACGAGTATTTTAAATTAAAAATCATGTATTTTAATTTTTGAATTGTTTAATATTTTTGAATTGTTTAATGTATTGTTTTGATTTATTTTGAATTTTGGTGATTTGTAACAGGTTAATAGTGTGTATGTAAAAAAAAAAAGAAAAAAATATAGTAAAAGTGAATGTGTGTGTTTGTATTTGTTTTATGAATGTTTTTATTTTTTATTTTATTTTATTTTTTTTGTTTATAAAATTGCAAAAAATAAAGAAGAATTTAATATTTTGATTTGTTCATGGTCCAGAATTATGAACTTACACGTAAGTCGTATTTTTAATATCCGATGAAAAGATAAAAATTTTAAAACTTTTTTAACACATCGAAGTCATGAAACAACTTACTTCAGGTAGGGTATGTTAGGGGTGCTAATACCTTCCCTAACCACAAACAGTCCCTTACTCGTGAATCTCTGACAAGACTAATACATTCAGGTTTCATAGTAACCTTTAATTAAATACTAGGTGGTGACTCGCAACAAACCAAAGCAAACGAATCAATCAAATCGAAATGAAAAATCACCAAATAGACATCGCGCGAGTGACGTGTGATATATATCATTCATTTGTTATTATCATAATAATTGAGGATGGATATGTCATTTCATATTTTAGATGCATAGTAAAATAACTTGAATACTCTTTAAAACAAAAAAATAAAATTGTTGTTCAATAGCTCTTTATGCTTTGATTGCAAAATAGAATGACTGCATTGCCCTTAAAAGCCAAAAAATTATGGTTTAAGGTTTTTTCATCTTTTCGTCATGGGTTTTTTTTATTTATAATCAATTTAAATAAAGGGCAATTCAGTATTTTAACAAATATAAATATAATTAAAAAAATAAATGTGGTTGGTGCAATATGCCTGCAATCTTTAGGCGGCGTGTGCAGGTCTTCTAGTGGTATTGAATTTTTGTATCAAATTTAGTCTTTATTCTTTTAATTGTTGTTTTTTAAATTTTTATCATTTTCTTGATTTTGTTTTTAATTTCATCCTGTAGCAATTTATTTCATCTAATGTTTTCATCAAATATAGTCCTTATTTTTTTTATTGCTATTTTTTTCAATTTAGTCCCTCATTATTTTCTTTCATTTAGTTTTTATACCAGAATCGGTCCTTATTGTTTTGATTTTTATTTTTTAAAATTTTTTGGATGATTAGGAATTTTGCTTCATGATTATTTTGTATTTTTCTTCTATATGATAATCTCGGTTTCATTATCAGGTCACGAGTTTTGAAAAATATTAGCTTATTTAACCTCGATCTTTTTTAGTTTATTTTTTAAAATTAATTTTTATTAAAGTTCATTCTTTGACATTAAAATATTAAGCCTTGAGCTTTGTGATTCTTTTCACTTTTTTATGGGATTATCCCGGCATCATATCATGGGCCTTCGGGGATGTAACTGTCTTCAATTGGGAAAATTTCAGCTCATAAAGGTACTGCTTCTAATTTGTCCAGAATTTAGCTGGAGGCATCAGCAGCGTAACTAGTATTCTGGGATGTTAACCCATGACTTAGTATTGGGACTCTAGTTGTTGCCTGTGTTTAGGGGCGGAGCTACAATGGGACATAAGGGAGCAACTGCCCCCTTAACTTTTTATAAGCATGCTTATGTGCATAAACATAAATTAAAAGTTGAAAAATCTCATGAATGGAAGGGGAGTTACAGAAAAAGATGAGAAAAAAAAAAGAAAAAAAATACTCTGTCATCACGTCCAAATAAAGCAAATGCATGTTTTGTGGAAAATCATCCATTTTTGGATTTTCTTATATTCATTCTATTAAAATCACTACAAATATTTTTTCAATTCCAGCAACATTTTTTTTATATATGGTTTGGGCTATTTTAAGAAAAATATCTTTGATGAGATTGATAATAAAATTATTATAAAGTGGTTTCAAAATATAAAAACTTGAAGAAAACAATTATAATGTGAATTTTTTTATTTTAAAAGTATTTTTAAATTTATTTTATTTGATATGAGTTAGTATATATGTTTCAAACTGATTTTTTTATATAATGCATGTTTATATGATACATAATATCAGGTATTTATTAGTAATTTGCTTTTTCATTTAAAATTTTTTAGCTTCGCCACTGCCTGTGTTACAAATTTAATTTCGAGTTCATCAATGTGTCAATGACTTTCTGAAAGCAGCGTTCATCAATGGATACAAGTTGTTTAACTCATGAAGTCACTTTCTCCATACATGGGAATTCCAATACTAAGATGCAATCTATCTGTAACTTTAACGGTAGAGGATCGACTTGTAAACGAATTCACTTCCCATGATCACCATCTTAAACTAATTTGAATCCAAAATGAAAATGGTTTCTTGAAAAAACTTCAGATAATATTGTTTAGAAGATTTTTTTATTAAATATTTGAGTTAATTAAGGTTAACATTTCCAATGTTGTTACCCAATTTTTGACCCACCTTTTTTATAAATTTTTCAAAAAATCCAAAAATAGTAAAAAACAACAAAAATCTAAAAATAGTGAAAAACAACAAAAATCCAAAAAAATATATGTTTTTATTATATTTGCAATGTTTTTAGCATTTTCAACGTCTTTTAAAAAGAATTTTAATTTTCAATTGTTTTTTTCGAACGTGTTCGACTTTTCACGCGTCATTTTAAAATTAAAAAAACAAACAAGAAAAAATCAAAATTTATAAAAAAAGAAAATTGAGGGACCAATTTGGAGGTTTGAACAAACTTTTACCTATAAATATGGGTTGAAAAACTCAAATAAGAGGGGGGGGTCATTATGTAATTTTGGGAGGCAACACAAGGGGGAAAACCCTAAAAAAAACTAAACAGCTTCCTCTCTCACATGAAGGATCAGCCGCCAGCCCCTACTGGGTTTTGATTTTTTTTCCGGCCACCCCCCACTTCTTCTTCCTTACCCGGCCAAACAGCCCCCACCTTTTGATTTTTTTGTTCTCCCTTAAACCTGCCAGACGCCCCCTCCCCGTTTTTTTTTTTTTTTTTTGGGACCCAAACCGGCCGGCCCCCATATTTTCCTTCTGATTTTTATTTTTTTTCTGGCCAGCCCCCCGGCTCCCTTTGAATTTTTTTTTCTCTTGAAGCCAAAAGGACGCCGCCCCCTTTTCTTTTTTTTTCTCTCCCAGCTGCTCACGACAACACTCCACAGCAGCCCCCCCCCACCGGATTTTTTTCTTCTTCCTTCCCCTCCGGCGATCCCACTGCCATCCTTTCCTCCAACACCGGACAAGCTCGCCTCCGTCAGCAGCAACAACGCCCACAGCACCGATCTTCCCTCAGTCGAAGCTTCCCTTTTCTTGTTGAAGACGACTGTTGTTCCCCCAGTTTGGACCCGTGGGTTTCTTCTCCTTCGCCCGTCTCCACCGCGGCTTCAACGACCACGGACAGACCCAGCTCAGTCTCCACCCGAACCAGCCGTCCTCGCCGAAGACCCAGCAGCCAGCCCGATCGTGGGCATCTTCCCCTCTCAGCTGCTCCCTTCTCCAGCCGCCAGCTCACCAAGACCAAAGGAGGGCAGATCTGCTCCCCGGGCAGCAGCGCCATCCTCCTCCAACATCCAGCCCTCCCCATCACCAGATCGTCTCCTCCTCCACGACGATCAGCCACCGGAGAAGAAGAAGAAACAAGAATAGATCGGCGGAGGGAAGCAGACCCGAAACGAAGAGGAAGAGAAATAAATTGAAAACAAAGAACAAAAATTAAAATCGACTGCTTTGTTGGGTTTTCTGTTGTTACTGCAGGTCGGCGCCGGCGAGGAAAGAAAGGGGAAGGAGGTCGTTGCAGACCCCCCCTGTTCGGTTTGTTTTCTGAGGCCACGCGCCGCCACTGTTCCCGAGTACTGTTCCCACGGACTCCAGAAGCCTTAGGATGTTTTAGGGGCTGTTTTTGTAATTTTAAGTTGGTTGATGTAATTTTTTTGTTTAGTATTGAATTTTTATTTGTATTATGTAAATGTAGATGTAAAAGAAAAAGAAAAAGAAAAGAAAAGAGAAAGTGATAAATAATAAAAAAGGAGATGTGTGTGTGATTGTAATTTTTTTTATGTATGTTATTGAATAAAAAAAAAAAGGGGAATTTAATTTATAGTCACAAATATCTAAAGGACAGATAAAAATCATGTTGAATTTTCCATGAAAATGTAGAACATGTATCTACATAGAAAAGTAATATCTGATTTATCAAAGCCTTAGAATTGGGCTAAAATTTTATTTTTAATATCACGTCAAGTCCACGAAGCTTGAAAGTGAATGTGGTGTGTATTTTTGTTGATGAATGTTTTTTTTATGATAAAATTGCAGGAATAAAGAAGAATTTAATATTCCGATTTAATCACGGATAAAGAATCATGAACTTACATATAAGTTGTATTTTCTAAAATTCGATGAAAGAACAGAAATTTTAAAACTTCTTTTTAACACATCAAGTCCACAAAGCAGCTTACTTCAGGTAGGGTGCGTTAGGGGTGCTAATATCTTTCCTAACCACAACCAGTCCCTTACCCGCGATCTCTGACAAGACCAGTACATCAGGTTTCCTAGTAGCCCTCAATGAATTACTAGGTGGCGACTCCAAAGAACCAAATCAGCAAAACTGAACGAATAATGGCCAGCCGATGCCGCGCGCGTTGATTTTTTTTTTGGGTGCGACAGAATGACGACTCCACTGGGGAAGGTATTTGTTTTCAACATTATTGGACTAAGCTTTGCATATTTGATGTGTTTATATTTTTGCATTTTTGTCTTATTTTATTTTTGTTTTACCCATGCGTTTTGTAGAATTGTCTCATGCATCACATAGTGTAATTTTTTAAAGCACACACAAGCTTCAGGTTAGGAGGGGGACTAACAGCTTACCTTACGACTTTTAGTCAAGGTTTAAGTTTGTGTAAACCCCAACTCTTCGTTGAGTGCTTAGACTGGTAATAGTTGGACACGTGCCATCTCATTGCCTACAAGCCCCTATATTGCCTCCACGAGGGCGATCCCTGGGACAACGAGAGCCCCTTTTTAGAGACCAAATAGTAAACCTACCTTTTGTCTCACTTAAAAAGATTAGAACCTGCCTTTATGATGTATGCTCCATATACATTGTTTTGCATCCGAGCAAGCCCTTCTTGAAGCATCTTGAACTCCAGACTTATGGGTGACACAATGATCGTCGCTCAGAAAATTTTCATTGTAGAGTTTGTGCAAGAATCAAGATTCTTGTTTCATCATACAAGATGTCACACCCCCTCAAAAAATTTATAAAGGCACAACATCGGCTGGCGATCTTCGTTGTGTTCTGATGATTTGGTTCTTTGGAGTCGCCACCGAGTATTTGGTCACTAGGAACCCTAACTGGTCTTTCAGAGATTCTAAGGCAAGGGACTGGTTGCGTAAAGGGAAGGTACTAGCACCCCTAGTACGCCACGTGTGAACAGTGAAATAGCATTTCACTGTTCACGTGAATTATATGTGATGTGAACAGTGAATTAACATTTCACTGTTCAAGTGAATTATATTTCACTTCAACAGTGAAATGCAAGGAAATGGTGCATGCACAGCGACGAAGGGGGTGCAAACCTGGTGGCAGAAATGACGTTGAAGACGATGGCGAACACTCCCAGTGATGCTGGTGGCGGTGGACAGGAAGCCAATGGGGGCTCACGATGGTTCTGACGGTGGCAGTGGTTGGGAAGCGCAACTGTTTTCTGCAGTATTTCTTCTTCTTTATGTAGACGCACGTACCTCTGTCTTCCTCCTTTTTGCTTATGTCTGGTTCTTCTCCTCTTGATCCCGGGTGTTTCCTTTTGTCAGCTGTTCATCCTTCTCTGTGTACAATGGTCTCCCCTCTCGGTCGTCCCCTCACTGTCTCATTGCTTTTTTTTGTTTTGTTTCCTCCTCCCTCTCTTCTCTGTCCGTTCCTTCTCCGGTTTCTTCTCTCTCTCTCTTCGGGTTCTCTCCTCCTCTCTCTCTTCGGTTTTCTTTGTTTTTTCTTTTGGGTTCTTTTTTTTTCTTTTCTGTCTTCCTCCTCCTTCTTCTCTCTTTCGGTTCTCCATTTATAGAACCAGCGGGCGTGGCTTCACCGTGGAGCCAAGGAGCGGGTCGAGGAGCGGCTGTCGGGGAGCGGCTGTCCAGGCGGGCCTCCCTCGGCTTCGGCAGCGCGGCGGGTGGTCGGCCAGTGTCTTCTGTCGGTGGCCCACCAGCGTGGGGCCTCGGTCGGTGACAAGAGGGACCTGTAGAAAAATAAATAATGCAAACTTTTCCTTCTTCCCCGCTGTAATGTTCGGGGGAAGAAGAAAGTGAACAGTGCCGTTCAAAACGGCACCGTTCGGTCTCCTTTTTTTTTTTTTTTCAAATTGCATGAAACGGCGTCGTTTTGGATAAAACGCGCCGTTCCATTTTAACATAAAGGCGCCAGAACATTTCTTGAATCAGTCCTTAATCATCTGTGTTCAATTCAATTTCGTCCCTTCCAATTTCGGTCCGTCCCCATAGTTGGCCGCGTTTTCCAATTTGATCCTTGGCCTCTGATTTATGCAATTTAGCCCTCAATTGATCAATAAACTTCTAATTTCTTCAATTAAGCCCTTGGATCAAATTCAAACAGCCCCCTCCATCTTTGCGCCTTCCCCAAATTGGTCCCTGGTTTCGGATTTTTACAATTAAGTCCCTAATTGGCCATTAAACTTCAATATTTATGCAATTAAGCCCCTGATTTGACTTAATAAATTCCTAAAAAATATATTTTGGCCCCAGAACTTAAATTTCTTCTAATTAAAGCCCAAATTGACTTAAAAATCAAATTTTCTTGCCATCAAATCTTCTATAAATTCAATCAAAAATCCAATTAAGTCCATAAACATTCAAATTTGGGCTTTTCTCCTCAAAATTCAAATTTTCCTTCTCAATAGGGCTTTCATCCTTCAAGAATATACTGTCAAAAAGTCAATCCTTGTATTTTTAAATTCCTTGACCAATTTTCTGACTTTTTTCCGGGCGCTTCTGCCTCCGGTTATTTTTCTAACCTCTTTTGGCTATTTATTTTATTTTTTCAGAGGGACCCAAAAATGGGTTACAACAGATGCCCCCTCTTTATAATACTTACGGAGCATGGGTTTTGCGCAGTAAGATTTATAAAGATAAACCAAAACTGAACTCCCGAAACTGATTTGGTTGGAGCTTGATCGCTCTGAAACTTTGTCTTTATAGCAATCCTCCTCAACCCAAAAACTATGATCAAAATTTAGTCATCTCGAGATCCCTTCTGGCGATCTCCTTTAACCCCAAAAACTTAGAATCCCATCTGGCGATTCTTCTTAACCAAGGCTAAAATATAAAGTCCCTTCTGGCGACCTCCTTTGACCAATATCGAAATGCGAGATCCCTTCTGGCGATCTCAACCAACTTGGAATCTCATCTGGTGATTCCTTTACTCACAACCAAATACAAAAATACGTAATGGTCTCATTGTATGGGTGACCTACCCAAGAAAAATAATGGTCTCATTGTATGGGTGACCTACCCAAAAAAAATGTTGGTCTCATTGTATGGGTGACAAACCCAAGAAAAATGCTGGTCTCATTGTATGGGTGACCGACCCAAGAAAAATGCTGGTCTCATTGTACGGGTGACGAACCCTAGTGCTGATCTCATTGTACGGGTGACGAACCCTAGAAAAATGATGGTCTCATTGTATGGGTGACCGACCCAAGAAAAATAATGGTCTCATTGTATGGGTGACCTACCCAGAAAAATAATGGTCTCATTGTATGGGTGACCTACCCAGGGGGAAGAATTCTTAGTAAACTCCAATGCTTTTCTAAGAAATGGTTTCAATATGAGGTCCCTTCTGGCGACCTTCCTTGATGAATGTCGAAGTATGAGATCCCATCTGGCGATCTCCTTTAACTTGGAATCCCATCTGGCGATTCCTTTTATTCAAAGCTGAAATATGAGGTCCCTTCTGGCGACCTCCTTGGATGAATATCGAAATATGAGATCCCTTCTGGCGATCTCCTTTAACCAACTTGGAATCCCATCTAGCGATTCCTTTTTTAACCAACATGAAATACGAGGTCCCATCTAGCGACCTCCAAATAGTGAAACACGAGATCCCTTCTGGCGATCTCCTTTAATCATCTTGGAATCCCATCTGGCGATTCCTTTTAACAAACATGGAATATGAGGTCCCATCTGGCGACCCCCAAAATAGTGAAATACGAGATCCCTTCTGGCGATCTCCATCAACTTGGAATCCCATCTGGCAATTCCTTTTATTAAAACATGAAATATGAGGTCCCTTCTGGCGACCTTCATCGAAATACGAGATCCCTTCTGGCGATCTCAAACAACTTGGAATCCCATCTGGCGATTCCTTTTTATCAAACATGAAATATGAGGTCCCATTGGCGACCTCCAAATAGTGAAATGTGAGATCCCTTCTGGCGATCTCCATCAACTTGGAATCCCATCTGGCAATTCCTTTTATTCAAACATGAAATATGAGGTCCCTTCTGGCGACCTCCATTGATGAATATCAAAATATAAGATCCCTTCTGGCGATCTCAAACAACTTGGAATCCCATTTGGCGATTCCTTTTTACCGAATGCTATCGATGTCGTTCTTCTTGCTGGCAGGGTTTGAGAATCCTTATCTTCTCTTCTTGTTGTTCTAGAATCAACTCAATTATTCTTTCTTCATCTATAATCTTGTTGGAATGCACTAAGATCTCCTCCTGTAACGATCCAAAAAACATACATGCAATGATTTATGATTAGATGCAATGCATGCATTCGTACCTGGTTTCGAAACATAGGCCCCATCCTCTTCTTCTTGTTCATGAGACTCCCTCTCAGCAGGAGCTTGCTTTTGAAGTCGTATGCTGGATTCATCTCTCGTGTTGCCTCCTATCATATCTTGGGGAAGAAGTCTTCGACTTTTTTACAAGTAGCCCTTTTTTTCTCCAAATTTACGACTTGTCCTTGCCTCTTTGTCATGCTTTTGTTAAATGCTTTATCTTTTTCAAATCTACGGGCCCTCATCCCGTTTTGAAAACATGTAAAACCTTTCAGGAAATAATCTTTGATTGCCCCCTAGTGTGGAGTGCAACTATATGTCAAGAAGATCTGATTTGGTGCTCTCCAATTGATGGAGTCATCTCTTTAGTCATGTGTAAAAAGTTCTTTTAAGTAAAAGATTTCAAATGCTATGAGATCATATGTTTTATATATATATATATAAAAAAGGCTCTTTACAAAGAGAAATCATGGTCAGACTTTAATTTTGTTGATTGGGAAATTACGAAATACATCAAGCGTAATATTTCCTTACAGAGTCAGAATTCGCGGGCCTAAATAGATCTTCTCCATCCATTCTAGAGAACAATTAAAGCTTCTCCCAAAAACGCTTTCTTTACCACTAAAGGGCCCTCATTGTTTGGCGTCCATTTACTCTGACCTTCTCCTGGTAAAAGACAACATTTTCTTCAATATAAGATCTCCTTCGTGGAACCCTCAAGGTCGAATCCTCTTGTTGTATGATTTGGCCATCCTTCTTTGATAAAGTTGATGATGACAGATTGCGGCTATCCTCTTTTCACTTATCGGATTCAACTGTTCACATTTAACCTTGTCCCATTCTAACTCTTCTAGCTCAAAGTCTATCAATACTCTTAATGAGGGGATTTCAACTTCTAAAGGTATTACCGCCTCCATTTCATATACCAACGTATACAGGGTGACTCTTATTGAGGTTCGGATTGCAGTGGGGTACGCGTGAAGGGCAAATGACAACATCTCATACCAATCCTTGTAAGTGAATACCACTTTCTAAATAATCTTCTTGATATTTTTGTTATAAGCTTCTACCGCACTATTCATCTTTGGCTTGTATGGCGAGGAATTGGCATACTTGATTTTTTCATTTAGCGCAGAGTTCTATTATCATCTTGCTATTGAAGTTCTGGGCATTATTAATTTTTCTAGTGGACCATATCGATGGATCAAATATCTTTCCATAAATTTCTTCACCACTTTTTTCACGTCATCGAAACATCTCAACAAAGTTTTGTTAAATGATTTCTTATACAAAGTTTCCCCATCAAGATAGAAATCCATTGCCAACCTCCTCAACGTCTTCTTATTGATTTTTGGATGCCCCCACAGGATATGTCTGGTTTTGGATGAAATTCTTGATATCATAGTACCAAGGGTTTCCATCTATTTCTCTTTCAAACTGAGCAACAGTGAGCTAAGTTATTTCTTATATCAATGTGTATTGGTTGTACCTTGTGCCCAAAGTCTATTCTAGCCATAGAAGCTGGCGTGACCAAAACATCAAAATGGTTTCATTCCCTTCCTAGATGGGTGAACTTTATTTCCTCAAATTCTCTAGCCCATCTAGACAAGTATTCTTGGCAAGGTCTCAACTTCTCGTCCTTGGTTTGCCCTTTTCCTTTCACTTGATAAATAATCAAAATCGAGTCTCCAATACACATCTATCTTTCTGATGTTTAGCTCTAATGCAACCTCTAAAATCGAGAATGCAAGCTTCAAACTCAGTTGTGTTGTTAGTGTACCCAAATTGTGACTTAACTAAAACCGGATACTGTTTCTTATTAGGAAAGATTAGCACTGCCCCCACTCTATTACCACAACACCCTCAAAGTACATAATCCAACAATCTGATTTCCCTTCCTCGACTGAAAGCCTATTTTTATCCGAAAAATTAAATTTTAACAACCCATAAACTTTCACAACATGGTCAGCTAGGTGATTGGCGATGACATTCATGGCTTTCCTTGTCATATATACTATGTTGTACTCAGCTAGTAGAACTTGCCATTTTTCAATTCAACTCGATAGATAGGGGTGGATTCAGTAGGTATTGCTTGATTTTCATGAAAGCTTCTTCACATTCTTATTCCAAATTCCAAGATTCTTCCTCCTTAACAATTTGAAGATGAGGTCATAAGTCGTGGTTAATTGGGATATAAATTGAGCAATGTAATTCAAACTTCCCAAGAACCTCCTTACATCCTTCTTAGTCTTGGGAGTTGGCATAGGTTGAATAGCCTTTACTTAATCAGGGTTCACTTCTATCCCTTTGTCACTCATCATAAATTCCAACAACTTCCTAGATTTCACCCCGAATGAACACCTTGCATGGTTAAGCCTCAACTTGTACTTTCTTAGTCTTTCAACTAATTCCTTCAATATTTGGTCATGATTCTCTCCCTCTCTAGGTCATGTCATCCACGTATACTTTAATCTCTTTTGCATCATGTTGTGAAATAAAGTTACCCTGGCACTTTGGTAGGTGCCCCCAACTTTCTTTAACCCAAACGGCATGACCTTGTAGCGGGTTTCCAAGTTTGTTCATGTTGTTCATTTTTGTGAATCCCCTAATGTTATTTTCCTACCATTCTTCCTCTTCTACCCCTAAGTCTGGCCATTCATTCTCAGTGTAAAGTGCAGGTGTAGTTATGGAAGATTCGTTTTGAAAAGAAAAATGATGTGTAAAAACACCAAGATGAACTTTTGAAAAGGCATTTGGAACCTCGATTTAAAAAGTTGAAAAAGGAAAACAACACAATATCATGATCAAACAAGCATTATTGATTAAATCACCAAATGAAGCTTCTTGGGTCTCCCAATTCTAGAACATCTCTCCCTTTATGGATGCAAAAAGATATTATGGAGCATACATCCTAAGGATAGGCTCTAGTTCCTTTATGTGAGACATTGGGTAGGTTTACTACTGGGTCTCTAAAAAGGGTCTCTTGCTGTTCCAGTGATCACCCTCGTAAAGGCGATATGGAGGTCCAGTAGATAGTGGGATGGCACGTGTACCAATCACAATCAGTCTAAACACTCAGCAAAGAGTTGGGGTTTACACAAACTTAAACCTTGACTCAAGTCATAAGGCAAGCTGCTAGTCCCCCACTTAACCTTAAAGTTACAGGTGTGTGCCCTCATAATATAATAACAATAATAAAGTGATGCATGACCATGCCATGTACGATAGAATGTAAAGATGTATGCAAAAGCTTTTAAACAAAGCATCGTAAGAAAACAAAAACCAATAACACATAGCATAAACAAACAAAAAAATCAAGCTTAGTCCAAGGGTCCCCAGTGGAGTCGCCATTCTGTCACACCCCCTCAAAAAATTTATAAAGGCATGACATCGGCTGGCGATCTTCGTTGTGTTCTGATGATTTGGTTCTTTGGAGTCGCCACCTAGTATTTGGTCACTAGGAACCCTAACTGGTCTTTCAGAGATTCTAAGGCAAGGGACTGGTTGCGTAAAGGGAAGGTACTAGCACCCCTAGTACGCCCTACCTAAGGTAAGCTGCTTGGTGTTTGGTTTGCTTTATAGTCTATGGTGTTGGTGTTTTCTAATCCCGTCAACTCGTAAATCGCAAGGATAAGAGAATAAAAGAATGAAGAAAATTTCACAATTCTTAAAAAAAAAACAATTACTTTTCACGACTCGTAAACCGTGGAGAAAAAAAATTAAAATTTTGAAATGTTCTCGATCGCAACCAAAGCTTCTTTCAAACATGCGCGTTGATTTATTACTCCCGATAATATTTTGGATGTTCGTCCTTTTAAGGATTTCTTCATCCAAACATTAGCAGTGAACAATAACCACAACTTCTCCTCCCAAAATAAGATTTTTATAGTTTTTGGAATATTGGCCAATACCCTTTGGAGTTTTACAAACAGGTTGTAAAATCCACAAATGCAAGAAAATGATTTGTGTTTAAGAAATCCATGTGAAAACACATTTTCAAAACTTCTAATATTTTTTTTTATATATAAAAAAAACATTCAAAACATGTTAGTGTATTGGCCGTATGCATGAAAACAAAACATTTTTTTTTTAGTAAACATTTTTTTTGACGAAAACCGGGTATTTTAATACCGAATTTGTATCTTGACAATATAAAAATACAAACCAGTATTGACCCAAAATACAATAATAAAATTACAGAAAAATCACAAATTCTTTGAAATAATTTTTTTGAAGATTTTTTTTATTTTTTTATTTTTTTTTTAGGGCTGACCCATCGGGGCCCACATGGCTGGGCTGAACCCAGCAGGCCTCATGTGAACAGTGAAATAAATATGATGTGAACAGTGAAATAGCATTTCACTGTTCACGTGAATTATATGTGATGTGAACAGTGAATTAACATTTCACTGTTCAAGTGAATTATATTTCACTTCAACAGTGAAATGCAAGGAAATGGTGCATGCACAGCGACGAAGGGGGTGCAAACCTGGTGGCAGAAATGACGTTGAAGAAGATGGCGAACACTCCCAGTGATGCTGGTGGCGGTGGACAGGAAGCCAATGGGGGCTCACGATGGTTCTGATGGTGGCAGTGGTTGGGAAGCGCAACTGTTTTCTGCAGTATTTCTTCTTCTTTATGTAGACGCACGTACCTCTGTCTTCCTCCTTTTTGCTTATGTCTGGTTCTTCTCCTCTTGATCCCGGGTGTTTCCTTTTGTCAGCTGTTCATCCTTCTCTGTGTACAATGGTCTCCCCTCTCGGTCGTCCCCTCACTGTCTCATTGCTTTTTTTTGTTTTGTTTCCTCCTCCCTCTCTTCTCTGTCCGTTCCTTCTCCGGTTTCTTCTCTCTCTCTCTTCGGGTTCTCTCCTCCTCTCTCTCTTCGGTTTTCTTTGTTTTTTCTTTTGGGTTCTTTTTTTTTCTTTTCTGTCTTCCTCCTCCTTCTTCTCTCTTTCGGTTCTCCATTTATAGAACCAGCGGGCGTGGCTTCACCGTGGAGCCAAGGAGCGGGTCGAGGAGCGGCTGTCGGGGAGCGGCTGTCCAGGCGGGCCTCCCTCGGCTTCGGCAGCGCGGCGGGTGGTCGGCCAGTGTCTTCTGTCGGTGGCCCACCGGCGTGGGGCCTCGGTCGGTGACAAGAGGGACCTGCAGAAAAATAAATAATGCAAACTTTTCCTTCTTCCCCGCTGTAATGTTCGGGGGAAGAAGAAAGTGAACAGTGCCGTTCAAAACGGCACCGTTCGGTCTCCTTTTTTTTTTTTTTCAAATTGCATGAAACGGCGTCGTTTTGGATAAAACGCGCCGTTCCATTTTAACATAAAGGCGCCAGAACATTTCTTGAATCAGTCCTTAATCATCTGTGTTCAATTCAATTTCGTCCCTTCCAATTTCGGTCCGTCCCCATAGTTGGCCGCGTTTTCCAATTTGATCCTTGGCCTCTGATTTATGCAATTTAGCCCTCAATTGATCAATAAACTTCTAATTTCTTCAATTAAGCCCTTGGATCAAATTCAAACAGCCCCCTCCATCTTTGCGCCTTCCCCAAATTGGTCCCTGGTTTCGGATTTTTACAATTAAGTCCCTAATTGGCCATTAAACTTCAATATTTATGCAATTAAGCCCCTGATTTGACTTAATAAATTCCTAAAAAATATATTTTGGCCCCAGAACTTAAATTTCTTCTAATTAAAGCCCAAATTGACTTAAAAATCAATTTTTCTTGCCATCAAATCTTCTATAAATTCAATCAAAAATCCAATTAAGTCCATAAACATTCAAATTTGGGCTTTTCTCCTCAAAATTCAAATTTTCTTCTCAATAGGGCTTTCATCCTTCAAGAATATACTGTCAAAAAGTCAATCCTTGTATTTTTAAATTCCTTGACCAATTTTCTGACTTTTTTCCGGGCGCTTCTGCCTCCGGTTATTTTTCTAACCTCTTTTGGCTATTTATTTTATTTTTTCAGAGGGACCCAAAAATGGGTTACAACACAAGAATTGTGACCATATGTCACCCCTCGAAGGGCGAGTTCGTCATATAGATTACATATTCATACATTTATCATGCATGTACCGGGTTGAAAGGTAGGTCCCCTGCACAAGCTGTGTTGCACGTGATTTAAGAAAGATGATGGGAGCAAAGAAAGATGTCAGATAAAGGCTCATTATCAAATTGAGGTTGGAAGCATCAAAGGTGAAGTAGCTAGACTCAGATCTGCTCGAACAAGTGTTGAGCATCAAATGGAAAGAGAATGTCTACACAGTCTTCTGTGGGAACACTGCTTGTCCACGTCCAATTGAAGCTGCCTCTCCTTTTCAGTCATGAACAACAGCAACAATGCCTTCAGTCATCAACTAATGACAACTCTGGTTCTTGTCCAGTTGCACTGTTAAGTGTTCATCGCCTCCACATCATCTAATGGAACCAAATGACAACTAGCCTCTTGTTCATGGTGCATTAGTCTGCTTTGAAGTTACCTCAATTATGAGCTCAATTCCAGTTCAGCAGCACAGGGTGTTGGTCTGAAAAACCATGATCAGACACTGAACTTCTACGTGGTAAAGCTCTCTCTGTAGAAATTTATTTGTGGATCTGCCAATGAGAAATGCAAAAGGGGATGTATTAATTACATATGCTTTGAAACGTTTTCCCACCAGTGGCACGAGCAAAACATTGTACTAGGCAAAGGAGTCAAGCCTGGTCTGAAAATGTGAGTAGTCGTCAAACTCCAACGTGGCAAAGCTCTCTCTATGAAAATCTGTTTGTGATGTTGCAAGTTAAGAGTGCAAGAGAGGATTTACTAATCGCATATGCTACAAATATTTCTCTCATCAGTTTCAGCACGAAGAAACTGTCGCATGTTAAAGAGCCAGATTTGGTTTGAAAAACATTGAGCAGACATCAAACTTCAACGTTGCAGAGATCTCTCGGCAGGAATCTATTTGTGGATCTATAAATGGGAAATCCAAGAGAGGATGCAGTGGTTTCAGATTGTCCATAATTTTCTCCTACCAGTATTGGCATTAAAACGCAAAAGTGGCTGTTAGCTGCACCGTTAGTGAGGAATCAAAGAGGAAATAGAGGAGTTGTGGATTCATCAGTTTCTCTTCCAATTTTGACAATATATGATTCCATACATTTTTGTTTTTGTGCACTGCATGGATTACCTAGATATTGACGGGTTTCCAACAATCCTAAAACCACAACAACATTGGAAGATTGAAATGATGTTGTGAGGATTTGCCAAAGGATTGAACAAGCTATGAAGAGAGGAAAGATTGAAGGATCTGCCATGGATTCCAGAACAATGATGAGAGGTGAATCAAGAGATGACTTTGACAGTGTGAAAACTTAATTATATGGACTAGCCAAGTCTCACAGTAGCATCAATTGCTCAAATGTCTTTGCCAAGTTTGACATTCCTCTGCCGCTTTAGTTTGTCGACCAGCATCTGCCAGATTCCAAAATTTTGCTTGACTTCGACAAATCCCATGTAACCACTATTTTCCAGGTGGTTCAATCCAGACAAGAGATGTGATGTGATGGTGGGATCCTCGACCATTTCAATGGAATAGTTTGCAAGAATTTCAATTGAACAGTTGCCATGTGGTTCAATCCAGACAAGAGATGTGATGTGATGGTGGGGTCCTCGACCATTTCAATGGAATAGTTTGCAAGAATTTCAATTGAACAGTTGTCATGTGCTTCAATCCAGACAAGAGATGTGATGTCATAGTGGGGTCCTCAACCATTTCAATTCAACAGTTGCAAGAATTTCAAGAAGCGAGTCTCAAAGTTGGTGAGCAAGGGACAAGTGGAGCTTGCAAAGGAGGGTGTCATTGGCTATATTGTCCCCCGAACATCATCAAAATGACATGTGATCGAAAGTGCTTAGCAAAAACTCAGATATTGCCAGAAAAGCTGATTCAAGAATGGTGATGAACAGTCAATCATATTGTTATGGAATTCTGCATTTTGTTTAGGATCACATCTCATCCTTCAACGAAACATGTCTTGCTTTTGTCTCTTTGTTGTTTTGAAATCAACAGATGTTTAGCATTTTATCCTGACAAAATATTTTTTTTTCCAAACTCCAACATGCGATAAAGGTTAATCAATCCGGAAGATTAAAAGTGTTTTGATTACAGAAATGACTCGATGTTTGAAAATGACATGAGGTGACTAAACAATTTTGAACTCATACCTCCTGAAACTGAACCACACATCATATAGCTAAGTTTTAACAGTATGCATAATGACATGTAGTGGATTCGGTAGTTATGGACTCGTGAATCATGATTCTTACAAGTCTCAATCATTCATTGGATGAGGTCAAAATTTATCGGTTCTAACCGACCTTGCTTGAAATGAGAAAAGGCCATCTTTGATATCCCTTCACTTTCTAAAAATTATATCCCTTGCAGTCCCATTTTGAGCCTGGTGAAATATTTTTTTTCTTTAAAAAAGAAACCCTGACTAGGATCACACCCCACACTAGGGGCAGATGAGAGATATGTTGGAGACATTGATATAATTAATGGATAAAGGGGAAGGCTTAAAACAAAGGTCCAATGATTGAGAGAGAGCTAAAAGAAGACACATAGACTGGGGGCATATGGGAAATTTTTAAGGAAGGCTATGATAAAAAAAAAAACAATGAAAAAAAAGAAGAAGTTGAAATTGCCTTCATTTAAAGACAAGTCAAAGATAAAGGAAGGAGAACGCCTATCAAGTCTATGAAGAGCAGAAGAAATTTCAATCAAGGAAAGGCACAATAAAAGTCAATACCAGAAAAAGACTAAGCTATAAACGTTGACTTTTGGAATCCATTATAAAGCCTACGATGTTATCAGATGATTAAGGTTGGTTATTCATCAAGGAAAAGTGGATTTGCATCATGACTTATGTTAAGAAAAGTCTGAACTTGGAGGTTAACAAGGTTATATGTCGTTTCCTCTACAAAGACAACAATAGAAAAGAGTTGATGAATAGTTGATGTTGATCCTAGATCTTTGAAACCCTCAAACACCTTTTGAGCCTTTGAAATTCCTTTCTTTCATAGCCATGAACCATAGCCTGCATTACATACTTTTAAAAGCTCTTTTTAATCAAGCAAGCAATTTGAACCGATAAATGACGCTCTCAAAATTTAAAGAGTTTTTCCATAAGGGTCGTGACTTCATGAATTAAGCTATTGGTTATTATGCATGCTGATAAAATAAGCTATAAGAAGAGAAACAACCTTTCTTGATAAAGCCTAAGCATCTTGTTTTTGAAATTCATATAAATCTCACCTCACCACAGACCATCAAAAGATATACCCAAAATCAGAGTTTAAAGTGGATAGAAAGAACCATGGGAAAAACCATTTTAATCTTACAACGGGTCGATTTCTGTTTTCAAAATACAAGACAATCAAAGGACTGTGTATTTCGAATAACGTATGTTGGGTCTTTGATCAAAAAGCTTGATTTTCAAAAGATTTTCAAAAAGGACATCTCTGATTTCATTTCAACAAACTAGACTTTGAATAGACATGATCTTTGAAATATGAGAGTTTGATTCCAGAACAAGGAAGATTATCAAACACAAAAGAACATTGATTGAGTATGCAAAATCGTTGATAGAAATGACATTGAAGTCCTCGACACTCCTTGAAAAGTTGAGCAGCTGGGGGCAATACAGAGTAGACCTTGAAAAGGAAAAACAAGCAGTGCTTAGATCAGCTATGAGGCAATGATGAAATGATGAATCAGTGAACTGAAGATAATGATGTTCAAAGACAGATAATCAATGAGCGAGCACATTCAGATCATACTGGGGGCAATGTCATTCCAAAATGGCCCATGCTCCAGTGAACCCTGTCGGCAATGGAGAAACAAGGATGTACTTGAAGGACACTTTCTTATCATCATCTTTTGAAACATGGCTAGTGATCGATGAGGATACATGAATGAACGCAATTGAATGGCGAAAAGATGCATACCACCAAGACTGATTGTGGAACAATGCTGCTCTTAAAGGACAATCTCATATTGTCATTTTTGAAACATGGTTATAGACAGATGTTATCACACAACTGCATTGAATGAATGTCAGAAAGGCACCCGCCCCGAAGACTGACTATGTGGGACAATTTGTTTTGAAGCCAGATGAGCACTTCACCGCATGAGTATGGGTGATAAAAGCAGCATCATTGATGAGGCCGAGACATTTCTTTTCACAAACTGATTAAAAGAGTTGAAGTGAATCTATTAAGAAGAACACTGAGCATACAACCATGAGCCTTTGTACTGCAAGCTATGAGATGCATGTCTGGATGACTGGATGATTTCCAAGAAGGTTAAGGATAACATGTACTTGAAGAGTACTGTTTCAACTGGAGGCAAGATCATGACTGATTGACAATTTTAATGGGCGTTGGCACGCACAACCAAATCAAAGGACAATTCTTGAGAGAATATGGGAGATGAATGATTTGTTCAATTCCTTCAGGATGAATCGAGCAACACCACACTTGCAAGCAGGGTCAAATTTGATGAATGATGCGAGCAGTAATTGTCGAAGACAACCCGGGATGGGCACTGCATTTACAGCTGAGTGGATGGCTAGCACATGAATGAGCCAATACATCGAAAGAACAAGAAAAGCTTTGGAATGCAAACAAAGGCACCCTATGAAGATGGAGCATCAAAGAGGGGGGGACCTATATTTCAAATCAGGTAAGGATGCATGCATGTCATCTAACCTAAAAAAAAAAAAACATTTGCACATATTTTTGAATTGTTACAGGAAAATCCTTAATGAGGTCCAGTAAGATGGTGGAAAAAGAAAAAAGCATTGTGGTGATGATAATAAAAAAATCAGTTTTGATCATGGAATAAAAGGGAAGATGGGATGAACCCTACCATTAGGGAAATCCCAAAGAAATGAAAAGATCAACTTTGCAATCGGGAAGCCTCGAATTTTCAACCATTGCAGTCAGGAAACACTGAGTTTTCAAAACCTATGATTTGGAATTAGCAGGAAGCACCAAGTTTTCCAGCCCTTCTCTTATCATCCCCTCAGGACTTCGCCAGGTAAGTCCTATTTTTCACACTTGTCATATCACATCTTCCATCTGGGTAGGTCACCCATTACAATGAGACCACACTTCATATTGTTTCCATCCGGGTAGGTCACCCATGACAATGAGACCGCGCTTTTCACATTTTTTCCATCCGGGTAGGTCACCCATGACAATGAGACCGCACTTCATCATATTTTTTCCATCTGGGTAGGTCACCCATTACAATGAGACCACACTTCATATTTTTTCCATTTTTTTGGGTAGGTCACCCATTACAATGAGACCGCACTTCACATTCTTTCTATTTGGGTAGGTCGCCCATCACAACGAGACCACTTCATCATATTTTGTCCATCTGGGTAGGTCACCCATTACAATGAGACCACACTTCATATTTTTCCCCCTGGGTAGGTCACCCATAAGAATGAGACCACTCTTCCTCCTTTCCACTTGGGTAGGTCACCCATTATAATGAGACCACTTTTTACACATTCTTTTGTTCCAATTGAATGAGGTCGCCAGATGGGATCTCATATAGCTTTGGTTAAAGGGAATCGCCAGATGGGATTTAGTTTAACCGAGCTATACACATTCCTTGGTTATGGTTAAAGGGGATCGACGAAGGGATCTCAGTTTAACCTAATTGGAAAGGATTTTGGTTCTGGTTAGAGGGGATTGCCGAAAAGAATCTCAGTCTAGCCCAACCCTACACATTCCTTGGTTATGGTTAAAGGGGATCGACGAAGGGATCTCAGTTTAACCTAATTGGAAAGGATTTTGGTTCTGGTTAGAGGGGATTGCCGAAAGGAATCTCAGTCTAGCCCAACCCTACACATTCCTTGGTTATGGTTAAAGGGGATCGACGAAGGGATCTCATTTTAACCTAATTGGAAAGGATTTTGGTTCTGGTTAGAGGGGATTGCCGAAAGAAATCTCAGTCTAGCCCAACCCTACACATTCCTTGGTTATGGTTAAAGGGGATCGGCAAAGGGATCTCAGTTTAACCTAATTGGAAAGGATTTTGGTTCTGGTTGAAGGGGATCGACGAAGGGATCTCAGTTCAGTCTAACCACACAGACCTTGGTTATGGTTAAAGGGGATCGGCGAAGGGATTTCAGTTTAGCCTAATCACGCAGAATCACTAGATGGGATTTCAGGTTGATCAAGCTATACACCGATTTTTGTTCTTGTTAGATCGCCAGATGGGATCTCAGGTAAACCCAATCAAAAGGGAAGGTCGCCCGTGAAAATAGACCAGTGTGAGTGTGTGGGCCGGTCGCCCCTGAAAATAGACCACTTTGAGTATGTGTGGGCAGGTCGCCCGTGGAAGTAGACCAGTGTGAGTGTGTGGGCAGGTCGCCCCTGAAAACAGACCAGTGTGAGAGTGTGGGTCGGTCGCCCCTAAAAATAGACCAGAGTGAGTATGTGTGGGCAGGTCGCCCCTGAAAACAGACCAGTGTGAGAGTGTGGGTCGGTCGCCCGTGAAAGTAGACCAGTGTGAGTGTGTGGGCCGGTCGCCCCTGAAAATAGACCACTTTGAGTATGTGTGGGCAGGTCGCCCGTGGAAGTAGACCAGTGTGATTGTGTGGGCCGGTCGCCCCTGAAAATAGACCACTTTTCTTCAAAAGGGGCATGTCGCCCAAGATAATAAGATCATTTTCTTTTTATTTTTTTTACAAAGCTTACTATGCAAAACATTGAGGAGTTTTGCTTCGTAAGCATTGTAAAGAGGGGGTATCTGTTGTTACCCAATTTTTGACCCACCTTTTTTATAAATTTTTCAAAAAATCCAAAAATAGTGAAAAACAACAAAAATCCAAAAACAAATATGTTTTTATTATATTTGCAATGTTTTTAGCATTTTCAACGTCTTTTAAAAAGAATTTTAATTTTCAATTGTTTTTTTCGAACGCGTTCGACTTTTCACGCGTCATTTTAAAATTAAAAAAACAAACAAAAAAAAATCAAAATTTACAAAAAAAAAAAAATTGAGGGACCAATTTGGAGGTTTGAACAAACTTTTACCTATAAATATGGGTTGAAAAACTCAAATAAGAGGGGGGGTCATTATGTAATTTTGGGAGGCAACACAAGGGGGAAAACCCTAAAAAAACCTAAACAGCTTCCTCTCTCACATGAAGGATCAGCCGCCAGCCCCTACTGGGTTTTGATTTTTTTTTCCGGCCACCCCCCACTTCTTCCTTACCCGGCCAAACAGCCCCCACCTTTTGATTTTTTTGTTCTCCCTTAAACCTGCCAAACGCCCCCTCCCCGTTTTTATTTTTTTTTTGGGACCCAAACCGGCCGGCCCCCATATTTTCCTTCTGATTTTTATTTTTTTTCTGGCCAGCCCCCCGGCTCCCTTTGAATTTTTTCTTCTCTTGAAGCCAAAAGGACGCCGCCCCCTTTTTTTTTTTTTTTTTCTCTCCCAGCTGCTCACGACAACACTCCACAGCAGCCCCCCCCCCCACCGGATTTTTTTCTTCTTCCTTCCCCTCCGGCGATCCCACTGCCATCCTTTCCTCCAACACCGGACAAGCTCGCCTCCGTCAGTAACAACAACGCCCACAGCACCGATCTTCCCTCAGCCGAAGCTTCCCTTTTCTTGTTGAAGACGACTGTTGTTCCCCCAGTTTGGACCCGTGGGTTTCTTCTCCTTCGCCCGTCTCCACCGCGGCTTCAACGACCACGGACAGACCCAGCTCAGTCTCCACCCGAACCAGCCGTCCTCGCTGAAGACCCAGCAGCCAGCCCGATCGTGGGCATCTTCCCCTCTCAGCTGCTCCCTTCTCCAGCCGCCAGCTCACCAAGACCAAAGGAGGGCAGATCTGCTCCCCGGGCAGCAGCGCCATCCTCCTCCAACATCCAGCCCTCCCCATCACCAGATCGTCTCCTCCTCCACGACGATCAGCCACCGGAGAAGAAGAAGAAACAAGAACAGATCGGCGGAGGGAAGCAAACCCGAAACGAAGAGGAAGAGAAATAAATTGAAAACAAAGAACAAAAATTAAAATCGACTGCTTTGTTGGGTTTTCTGTTGTTACTGCAGGTCGGCGCCGGCGAGGAAAGAAAGGGGAAGGAGGTCGTTGCAGACCCCCCCTGTTCGGTTTGTTTTCTGAGGCCACGCGCCGCCACTGTTCCCGAGTACTGTTCCCACGGACTCCAGAAGCCTTAGGATGTTTTAGGGGCTGTTTTTGTAATTTTAAGTTGGTTGATGTAATTTTTTTGTTTAGTATTGAATTTTTATTTGTATTATGTAAATGTAGATGTAAAAGAAAAAGAAAAAGAAAAGAAAAGAGAAAGTGATAAATAATAAAAAAGGAGATGTGTGTGTGATTGTAATTTTTTTTATGTATGTTATTGAATAAAAAAAAAAAAAAGGGAATTTAATTTATAGTCACAAATATCTAAAGGACAGATAAAAATCATGTTGAATTTTCCATGAAAATGTAGAACATGTATCTACATATAGTCTGGAAAAGTAATAACTGATTTATCAAAGTTTTAGAATTGGACTAAAATTTTATTTTTAATATCACGTCAAGTCCACGAAGCTTGAAAGTGTGACGTCCACGAAGCTTGAAAGTGAATGTGGTGTGTATTTTTGTTGATGAATGTTTTTTTTATGATAAAATTGTAGGAATAAAGAAGAATTTAATATTCTGATTTAATCACGGATAAAGAATCATGAACTTACATGTAAGTTGTATTTTCTAAAATTCGATGAAAGAACAGAATTTTTAAAACTTCTTTAACACATCAAGTCCACAAAGCAGTTTACTTCAGGTAGGGTGTGTTAGGGGTGCTAATACCTTCCCTAACCACAACCAGTCATTTACCCGCGATCTCTGACAAGACCAGTACATCAGGTTTCCTAGTAGCCCTCAATGAATTACTAGGTGGCGACTCCAAAGAACCAAATCAGCAAAACTGAACGAATAATAGCCAGATGCCGCGCGCGTTGATTTTTTTTGGGGTGCGACATCCAATATAATATCTGAAATTTGGGACTGATCAAGCCCTAGATCAGTTTCTTAAATATGGTTTCATGTTTGTGAGATCATAATATAATATTTACAAGAAATGCATGGTTTACGGTGAAGTGACTGTGTGGACCAAAATTCTCTTGTTAAAAGAAAAGCTAAAGCATGTTCATCAAAACTTAGGTAAGTGTGGAAAGTACTATTTTATTATTTTATATGAGTATTTTAAAATAAAGTTATACTAAATCATATATTTTAATAGAATTAAATGTTTAATCAGTTATATTTGCTTAATTTTTAGGTAATTAAATTCATTTCTACAAACATATCAACAAAGAAATTGGCAAACAAGAACAAAGAGCAATTTGACAACTTGCTAGTCAACTCCAAGAGTTTGTACTTGTACTCCATGAAAAATTGGCCAAACTAAATAACACGTCTTTGAAAGACCAAAAGAAGTCAGTTTCTACACACGCACACCCCTTAATTCCAACTGACATGTCGATAATAGATACAGACTAAATTTTAGGTTATGTAAAAGATTTAATATTTGATAAAATTTAAAATTTAAAATTTAAAATTTAGGATTTTTATAGTTCTTTTTTAATTTTCAGGTTTTCTAGTTTTTTTAAAAAAATATTTGATAATAAAATTCTAAAGTAAATAGAATTATGTATTATTTGTATTTGTTGCATCACATGTGATGTATCAATCTGAATGTGGAAATTCTCACCAACAAATTAAAAGGAATGCCGTTGGTCGAGGACTTGTTGTTACACCTTCAAAGTCTTCTTCCATCATCTGCCTGCCTTGTATAAATAGCAGACACACTCTCTACCCATCCATCGCCACATATAACAATGAAGGTCCTTTCTTGCATATTGTTAGCAATTTTGCTGCTTTACGGAGCTTTTGGACCCGGTGCAAGAACCTGCTATGCCGTCCGACATCTCAATAAAATGAAGCACTCAAGAATGGGATTGCGTGCGTTTGAGAAGAGGGATATTCCAGCAGGTGGGGGAAATCCAGCTCCTGCTCGCAACGAAATGGATCGTGGAGAAGGATCTTAAGATCGATCTAAATCGTCTTTCCTCCATTTTCTTAGAGGGGTTCTTGTGATTTCTGGTTTCTCAACTAGGGTTGATCTCCTAAGCGTTCGTTTCTGTATTAATTCTCAGCTGTTTAATTTCCTTGCTATCCTATGTATCTTGAATAATTTATCATAAGCAAATGCCTCTTTCCTTTTATTACACGTTTCAATTTCTTGTTCTTTTTAAGGTAGTAATAGCGATACTCAAACAAGAAAAAAAACTATTTATGTTTTACAAGAGTGAGTATCGAAGAAACAGATATACATTCACTGATTAAAATCTAGAACTTACACGTGATTCGTTTGCACAACCAGGCCAACTGTTCATAGGGTTATTATCAAACAGATTATGTTACAAAATTCAAATGTTAATCCTTAGAGAAAATAGCCATGCTAAAACAAAGAAATCTCATCAAGAGAAGAAGATACGCAATAATCTCTGTCCTTGATGTTTGTAAAAGGTTAATTTAGTAGCTTCAACTTTGTTTTGGCTACACAAGACAAAAGTTGGTAGAAACGTTTGCCTAGACTTGAATATTGGGAATTTAAAAACGGTGATATAAGTTGTATTTTATTTGAAAATATATTAAATTTATTTTTTTTATTTTTAAAAAATTATTTTTGGTACAAAAATAAATAAAAAATATTATAAATCCAGAAGGGATCAAACATGAATTGGTATATATATTTTTATTTCTAGTATTGAAATCAGGAAAAATAATTATAATATTGTCAATAACAAAATATATATTTGTGGCCGTCCTCTTGTAAAAGAAAAGGAAGACCGGTTCTGGTTTCCAAGCTATCTAATGGCGGTGAACTCCCTAGCTATTTGTGGAAGGACGAAAGAGACTGTAATATATGGAAAAAACAGAGTAACATTAAAGTTGAAAATTGGAAAGCTGGAGGAGCTAAAATTCAACCATCATTTCCAGGAAACTTCCTGCTCTGTGTCGGCTGCAATGTTGAATTTTTGAAAAAAGGCCTTCTATTCGAGTTCATTTTTCTTTTCCCTGCAAAATACCTTCACTAAATATGTTTAAAAGATCTTAGAGCCTAAACATATTCAAATAAGCCCATAAATGAAGCCGAAAGAAGGGCTAGAGGCCCATATATTGGAGCCCTACTTTGCCTTTGTATTAATAGAGACTGTCCCAAGTATAGACATGTTCAGCTCACAGTCCACACGCAGGCTGGCTTTCTACCGCCGTTCATTTTACTTTTTTTGCTTGCCGTGTAAACCTTAATATTCAATTTATGAAAATTGTGATAAAATCAATTCAAAGTCTTAATATTCAAATTAAAAAAAGTGCTTTCAAACCCATAATTTAACTACTTTGACTCAAAGGAGGATACAGTTTTTATACGTAGCAACATTTCTTGTGCCTGTATGCCATTTGGGACTGATCAAGCCAGCCCTAGATCAGTTTGTGAGATGATAATATAATATTTACAAAAATGCATGGTTTACAGTGGAGGGATTGTGTGGACAAAAAAGAAAAGCTAAAGCATGCATGTTCATCAAAACTTAGGTAACTGTGGAACGTATTGTTTTATTAATTTATATGAGTATTTTAAATTAAAGTTATACTGAATCATGTATTTTAATAGAATTAGATGTGTAATCAGTTATATTTACTTAATTTTCAGGTAATTAAATTCATTTCTACAAACACATCAACAAAAACGAGTACAAAGAGCAATTTGACAACTTGCTTTTTTTAACAATAATAATTTCTTGCCATCCACGGACCTCACCTGAGGAAATAACGCGTCTTTGAAAGACCAAAAGAATACATACATGCATATAAATATACACACACGTATGGTCATAAGAGGGCAAATGCCCCCTTAATTTTTTTTTTTCTTTAATTCCTTTTATATTAGAATATTAATAATATCTAGAAGATTTATTTTATTTTATTGGTTACGAAGTTAGCTATTATGAACTTTAGGAGTAAGAAAAAAATCAAAAAATTAATTAAACAAAAAAAAAATAACCGAAAAAACCAAACCGTCAAAAATAACCAATTAACTCAAGTTAGTTTTTTCATTTTGAATGTATTCTTAAATTAATTTTATTTGATATGAGTTAGTACATATATTTCAAATCAATTTCTTTATATAATACATATCTACATAACACATAATACATAATATCAAGTATTTGTTAATAATTTGTCCCTTCATTTAAAAAATTCTGACTCCGTCACTGTATAAGCATACATGTATAACATGTATTTTTATTTGATCATTAAATCATATTTAAATTTTACATATCAGTCCAATTTTACAAGAGGGCTAACTATGAACCAAAAGATTTTTAAATTAGATTTAAAAATATTTTTCAAGTTAGTTTTGCTATTTTCCTTCTTTTCTAGGTTTTTTAGGATTTTTATAGTTTTTTCTTTATTTCAGGTTTTCTAGTTTTTTTAAAATAGAATTATGTATGTATTATTTGTATTTGTTGTATCACATGCGATGTATCAATCTGAATGTGGAAAGTACTTCTCACCAACAAATTAAAAGGAATGCCGTTGGTCGTTATATGCTTTTAGTCAAAGTAATTCTTCTACAACGAATTTAATCAAGCTAACCCTTCACTGGACGGGCACAGTAGTTTTTCTTCTTCTTCTTTTTTTTTCTAAGTCTTGTTCCATCATCTGCATGTCTTGTATAAATAGCAGACAAACACAACTGGGTTTCTTCACAGCCTACACTCTCTCTACCCATCCATCGCCACATATAACAATGCAGGTTCTTTCTTGCATTTTGTTAGCAATTTTGCTGCTTTTCGGAGCTTTTGGACCCGGTGCAAGAACTTGCTATGCCGTCCGATATCTCAATAAAATGGAGCATTCAAGAATCGGATTGCGTGCGTTTGAGAAGAGGGATATTCCCGGAAGTGGGGGAAATCCAGCTCCTGATCCCAACACAATGTACCGTCAAGGGCCACCGTCTGGAGACATATCTTAAGATGGATCTAAATCGTCTTTGCTCCATTTCCTTAGAGGAGTTCTTGTGATCTCTAGTTCTCAACTAGGCTTGATCTCCTAAGCGTTCGTTTCTGTATTAATTCTCAGCTGTTTAATTTCCTTGCTATCCTGTCTTGAATAATTTATCATAAGCAAATGCCTCTTTCCTTTTATTACACGTTTCAATTTCTTGTTCTTTTTAAGGTAGTAATAGCGATACTCAAACAAGAAAAAAAACTATTTATGTTTTACAAGAGTGAGTACCGAAGAAACAAATATACATTCACTGATTAAAATCTAGAACTTACACGTGATTCGTTTCTGTTAGGTATTGCCATTAGTGGGACTACCCCACCACCATGACAAAGTGGCCACCACCACCAAGCAAGTGGCAGCAGCCTTTGTTGAAGAAGATGGCAGCCACCCACTCCCATGTGCAGCTGCTAGAAAGAAGAAGAGAAGCCATCATCCTGCCTATAAATAGGCACCATACAAAGAGAGCTATGTGAGAGAAGAGAGAACGTGAGAATGAAGTCAAGAGAAAGAAGAGAGAAAGAGCTGCTGCCATGGGCAGTAGCCCTGCAGCTGCAAGGCAGCAAGAGAGATGAGAGTTGAGTGATTAGATCCTCCTCCATGTATTTATTGTATTCTTTCTCTATCTCTAATAAATGGACTCTCTCCCGTGGATGTAGGCGGTTTTGCCGAACCACGTAAAATATTGTGTCTCAGTGTGCTTATCCCTCCGTTGAGCAATTATCAGTTCATCACCGGTCACCGGATTCCGCGCCCAACAATTGGTATCAGAGCATATGGTTAAAGTGGTGTTTGATTTTTGCTCAAAAATAAAAGTTGTCAAAATTGTGTTTTGACCATACCACTGTGTAGAGGAGGACGAGACGAAGCCGCTGGTGAAAACCGCGTCGAAATCGGACGCCGGACATGGACACACGCGCCGTCACGCGCCGACGAAGAGAATGGCCACGCGCGCAGACGCGCGCCACGCGTCACACGCGTCTTCTTCGCCCGGATGGGCTGACCCGACTCGAATACCAGACGACCCGACCCACGTGGCTGACCCGAATAAGGATGACGTCATCATGACGTAATTTGTGACGTCAGCATGCACAGTAAGCATGGCCCATGATGACATCAGCATGACATAATGGTGACGTCAGCTAAGTGGGGCCCACTACCACGTCAGCGCCGCGGAGCCGAGCCATTGGAGCCGAGCCAAGCTAAAGGAGAGCCGAGCCGGGCCGCGAGCCGAGGGAAAGGATTCTGTGCAGCAGAGTCTACGTGCAACCGGATCTGATAGTGAATCTGAGCCGTTGATCAGGCCAGAATTGTTTTGATCAAATCTTAGCCGTCTGATGTGCGATTTGGACGATTCAAGACATGTTTCCAGCTAAGTTGATCATTCCGGATGCAATGGTACGGTCCGATCGTTGAGATTCGAGATCGAAAATGGCAGTGGTGAATTATGAAAGAGAGATTGCCCGATCAGGAGGCATCTGAGGGTCTGGACTGAGGTCGATGGAGATGAAGAAGAAGAATGTGCACATGTTTACCCAATTTCATGTGCTGAACTGTTAAGTGGCAAATTTAATTGCCTTGATGGAAGGCAAAATTGGGACACTCTGGACACCCGGTTATGTGGACAATTAGAGGTGTAGAGTGAAAACTGATGAAGACCAATCTTGACGAATCTAAACACTAGTAGTCTCGCTAGATGTTGAGAAATCATGTATTAAACCTGTATATCCCAGATCACTTGTAAAGGAAAGCCGCAACAAAGCTAGCAAATGGTTGTATATACGAAGAGACAGTACGATGGATAGATATGGCCTAAGAAGTTCTGTCTAGGAGATTGGGTTTTAAGCGGGACCGTTGTGACCCCTCCAATCTTTCCTGGGAACTTGCTTAGTGGAAGGATTATCCATACGGTACTATTTTCGTATATGTGACAGTTTGTTATGAAACTGTTGAAGACTAGCAAGATGACGGCACAAGAGGAACAGTTGGGTTCCGTATGATCAAGGATCTGATGGAGTGGCGATTTCTCCAAAGATGTTAGATTCGGTGACTGTGATTTCTCGAGGGGAGAATTGATGAAGACCCTGATAATGGAAGAGAAATACAACAAGGGAATGAAGATTGGCACCCTATTTTGACTTGGACAGGTGTTGTGACAGGATGAGCTGCTGTCAAACATAAGCAAGGAATAGGGAGAAATCTGGAGAACAGAAATTGCACGAGGGCACACGGAGACTGTGCAAGAGTACCCGAGGGATCCAACGAGGTACTGAAATGAGACAACAGGTGCAAGGAGAAGAAGAGTTCCCAGATGAAGCTCAGAGCAGAGACTGTGTACAACATGAAGTCTCTTATGCTCTTAATGAAGACAACAGGCGAGGACCTTTCCAATGCATGCAAGGATGGAAAGATGAGCTGTTGCAGAGGCACCTAATTGAGGGGGTGCAAATGCCTGTGATAAAAGGCGACCGCCTATGATGAAAGGCGAAGCCACCAAAGAGAGTGGTGTAGGAGGAGCTGTCAAGCAGAAAGGCATAGAAGCTCCAAACATAGAAATCGAGGTGGAGGATTGCGAGGAGTATACCGCAACTTTCTCTTTCTATGTAGTCAGTGGCAGTAATCTCTCCCAAGTCCACATGGTGGTAGAGAATCTTGGAGCCACTAGAGTCATCCCCAATAAAGGAGGATGAGACCGCCCCATGACAGCGGGCGGAGACACCTTAGAGAGAAGGTGTGAGGGCTATGAAATGAGCCCAAGATCAGGTCGCCCAAGACAACGGGCGTAGACACCTCAGATGGAAGGTGTGGGCCACGATGTGAGCCTAGTTCAAACCGCCACATGACGATGAGCGGAGACACCTCATGAGAAGGTGTGAGGGCCATGATATGAGCCCAGATTTCAGACCGCTGTATGACGACGAGCGGAGACACCTAAGAAGAAGGTGTGTGGGCCACGATATGAGCCCAGTTCAGAACGCCCCAAAGCCAAATCAGCCAATGTGATGGCTAGATATGAGTGGACAGGTGGATAGCCAATGAAGTGGCTATGATGAGTATGAAGACAAATGCAGGATTGACTTTCATGGATATTGCCCCCATGATAAAGATCAATGAGCTAGAAGACATTTGCCTTAGACAATAAGTGGATAACTTGTGGAGCATTAAGACGCGACTGCTATGAAAGAGCAGAGGGCATGCGCAGGTTCCGGAAACGAGTTGACTCTTGTCAAGGTGGTGAGCTCGGTGATGGCATTGTAATACTCAGAGTATGGAGATAGATATGGATCAACCTTTAATGGGCTGTCCCCATGGTTAAAGGTGGAGAGCTACCTGGACTCTTACGACTAAGAGCGAGAGACTCATGGAGAAGTAAGGCGTGGTTCCTAGGGTGGAACAGAGGGCAGGCGCAACTCCTGGATGAGTAGACTCTTGGAAGAGTGGTGGGCTTGTGATCATATTGAGATACTCAGATAATGACTGTCGCACTTGGAATATCCGTTTGAGGGGGTGTTGTAAGCCTTGGTGTAAGGCTTGATGAATCATTCCGGACCGAGCATGGATGATACGCTCGAAGGGGAATGTTGTGTCCCAGAGACAAGCGTTAACACTCTTCAGATGTGAAGTGGCAGACCATCTGGTTGTAGTGATCCTTTTGTGTGAGAAAAGGTGTGCTTTGGTGACTCTGGTGATTCAAAGGTTTGGCGAGTACCTGTAAACTTGGCCACAGGCGCTCTCGGAATGGTAAGCTTGGAAGAGCTGCAGAATGCAAGCTTGTGCTGATGAAGCAAGAGGACAATTGCCCACATAAATGGCAAAGGGGGTGATTGTTAGGTATTGCCATTAGTGGGACTACCCCACCACCATGACAAAGTGGCCACCACCACCAAGCAAGTGGCAGCAGCCTTTGTTGAAGAAGATGGCAGCCACCCACTCCCATGTGCAGCTGCTAGAAAGAAGAAGAGAAGCCATCATCCTGCCTATAAATAGGCACCATACAAAGAGAGCTATGTGAGAGAAGAGAGAACGTGAGAATGAAGTCAAGAGAAAGAAGAGAGAAAGAGCTGCTGCCATGGGCAGTAGCCCTGCAGCTGCAAGGCAGCAAGAGAGATGAGAGTTGAGTGATTAGATCCTCCTTCATGTATTTATTGTATTCTTTCTCTATCTCTAATAAATGGACTCTCTCCCGTGGATGTAGGCGGTTTTGCCGAACCACGTAAAATATTGTGTCTCAGTGTGCTTATCCCTCCGTTGAGCAATTATCAGTTCATCACCGGTCACCGGATTCCGCGCCCAACAGTTTCAACCACCAGGCCAACTGTTCATAGGGTTATTATCAAACAGATTATGTTACAAAATTCAAATGTTAATCCTTAGAGAAAATAGCCATGCTAAAACAAAAATATTATAACTCCAAACGGATAAAACATGAATCGGCATTATATTTTTATATATATCTAGTATTGAAATCAAGAAAAATAATTAAAATATTGTCAATAACAAATTATATATTTCGGGGAGGTAAACGAACTATTTATTACAAAACCTATCCTGGAAGCCTTGCAGCAAGAATATTGGGATACAGGTGAGCTCAATCATGATTCAAAATGGGACCACTGAGAAGAAATAGCTTGTGTTCAGATATATAATCCTTGCGGTCAACGTTTAGAATATTTGTGTCCATCCTCTTGTACGAGAAAAGGAAGAACGATTCTGGTTTCCAAGCTATATATTTAATGGCAGTGAACTCCCTAGCTATTTGTGGAAGGACGAAAGAGACTGTAATATATGGGGAAAAAAAGAGTACCATCAAAGTTGAAAATTGGAAAGCTGGAGGAGCTAAATTAAATTCAACCATCTAATTGTTTGTGACAAAGTCTTCCATGTTTTATATATAAATAGGATTGGTACGTGCACAAATAATATAATCCTTTTAATCACAAAATAGGTAGCAATGGAGGCTCGTTTTTATATGCTTGCAATTGTGTTGCTCTTCGCAATGTTTCTTGAAACCGCAAGAACTTGTCGAGGCAGGGATACTGCCATCCATTTCTATAAAACGAGGCATTCAAAAATTACAATTTATTTGATAAATAACTTTTTTAAAATTCACATTAAAAGTAAAAATAACAAATAATTTATTATAGATTTGATAGCAATACATATAAAAAATAAAACAGACTTTTCTGTATTTTGTTCTTTCTTTCTCCCAGGTATTGCAAAAAAATCAAGGAAGGAAAAGGATAGAGGGAAGAGAAGAAAAGGAAGAAAAAAGGATGTTTGAGCTAAGTCGTTTTTCCACCAACACACAAGGCTCAAGCCGCCATGGGAAGGATGGACGCCAAGACAATTACGGCAACATTAAATGGACGCCAAGACAATTATGGCAACAATAGTTTGTACTTGCCATTGGAGGGATGACTTCAAAAGGCTATTTCAGCGTTAAATCCAGCCAACGCTCTTTTTGACAATAATAATTTCTTGCATAATGCGTCTTTGAAAGACCAAAAGAATATATATATAATGTATTCAGATTTTACAAGGGCATTCTATCAGCCCAGTTTTATAAAAGGATTAGCTCGTTAAAACTAAATATGATCAAAAAATTATTTAAATTAGACTTAGAAAATATTTTATAAGAGGGCTAACTATATGAACCAAAAGATCTTTAAATTAGACTTGGAAAATATTTTCCAAGTTAGTTTTGTTATTTCATTCTTTTCTAGGTTTTTTTAGGATTTTATAGTTTTTTTTATTTATTTTCAGGTTTTTTAGTTTTTTTAAAAAAGTATTTGATAAAAAAATTCTAAAGTAAATAGAATTGTGTATGTATTATTTGTATTTGTTGTATCACATGTGATGCATCAATCTGAATGTGGAAATTAACTTCTCACCAACAAATTAAAAGGAATGCCGTTGGTGGAGGACTTGTTACACCTTCAAAGTCTTCTTCCATCACTTTTTTTTAAGTCAAGTTTTTTTAAGTTTTTTTTTTTTAATTTCATTTTTCAATATTGAATTGATTGGAAAATAGACTTTATAATTTATTTTGATTATTTTTTTATGGGGTTATCATAGTTTTATAATTTCGGGTCTCGAATTTAACTTAACCCGGATTGACTCAAATCAATCTAATATATTATTATCTTAATATTAAAAAAAGATATTACCTTAAAAAAAATTACAATCAAATTATATTATTACAGGTCATCGAGTTTTTTTTTTAACCTATAAAACAAACTCCCACATGGTTTCAATTTGTTTTCCAATAAAAAAATATTAAAACATCTAAACATTTTTTTAATGTTCAAGAAAAATTTAATCCAACCCATTTACATGGTTACATAATCTAGTTCTATTTGCAATATCTTGTCAAAAGCATAAAAATGCCTTCTATCTGAGTTAAAAATGCATGGTTTACGGTGAAGTGATTGTGTGGACAAAAATTCTCTTGTTAAACGAAAAGCTAAAGCATGAGTATTTTAAATTTATATGAGTACTATTTTAAAATAAAGTTATACTAAATCATGTATTTTAACCAACTTGTTGTAATTAACTATGATATTATGAAAGGTCTCCATATTAAGTTTAGAATAATTTTGTTGAAGTTAGTTTTGCTATTTTCCTTCTTTTCTAGGTTTTTTATAGTTTTTTCTTTATTTTCAGGTTTTTTAGTTTTGTTTTTTAAATATTTGATAATAAAATTCTAAAGTAAATAGAATTATGTATTATTTGTATTGTTGTATCACATGTGATGTACCACTATGAATGTGGAAACTTCTCACCAACAAATTAAATGGAATGCCGTTGGTCGAGGACTTGTTGTTAAACCTTCGAAGTCTTCTACCTGTCTTGTATAAATAACAGACAAACACAACTGGGTTTCCTCACAGCACACTCTCTCTCTACCCATCCATCGCCACATATAACAATGCAGGTTCTTTCTTGCATTTTGTTAGCAATTTTGCTGCTTTTCGGAGCTTTTGGACCCGGTGCAAGAACTTGCTATGCCGTCCGATATCTCAATAAAATGGAGCATTCAAGAATCGGATTGCGTGTGTTTGAGAAGAGGAGAATTCCACCTTGGGTACCTCCTCCTGCTCGCAACACACTGCACGGTCAATTAGTACCACCATCACATCTACCACCACCACAACGTCCACCACCACCTGGAGCCAAATATTAAGATGGATCTAAATCGTCTTTCCTCCATTTTCTTAGAGGGGTTCTTGTGATTTCTAGTTCTCAACTAGGCTTGATCTCCTAATGTTTCGTTTCTGTATTATTTCTCAGCTGTTTAATTTCCTTGCTATCCTATATATCTTGAATAATATATCATAAGCAAATGCCTCTTTCCTTTTATTACACGTTTCAATTTCTTGTTCTTTTTAAGGTAGTAATAGCGATACTCAAACAAGAAAAAAAAACTATTTATGTTTTACAAGAGTACTGAGTACCGAGGAAACAGATATACATTCACTGATTAAAATCTAGAACTTACACGTGATTCGTTTGCACCACCGGGCCATCTGTACAGAGGGTTATTATCAAACAGATTATGTTACAAAATTCAAATGTTAATCCTTAGAGAAAATAGCCATGCTAAAACAAAGAAATCTCATCAAGAGAAGAAGATACTAAAAATAAATAAAAAATATTATAAATCCAGAAGGGATCAAACATGAATTGGTGTGTGTGTGTGTGTGTGTGTGTGTGTGTGTGTAGTATTGAAATCAGGAAAAATAATTATAATATTGTCAATAACAAAATATATATTTCGGGGAAGAGACGCTATAAGCTTCGCAGCCAGAATATCGGGATACAGGTGATGATTCAAAATGGGACCACTGAGAAGAAATAGCTAGGTCAAAAGTTATCCTCGCAGAGCAATGAGCTTTGTATTCAGATATATAATCCTTGTGCTCCACGTTTAGATTTGTGGCCGTCCTCTTGTAAAAGAAAAGGAAGACCGGTTCTGGTTGCCAAGCTATTTAATGGCAGTGAACTCCCTAGCTATTTGTGGAAGGACGAAAGAGACTGTAATATATGGGGAAAAAAAGAGTAACATCAAAGTTGAAAATTGGAAAGCTGGAGGAGCTAAATTAAATTCAACCATCATTTCCAGGAAACTTCCTGCTCTGTGTCGGCTGCAATGTTGGTTTTTTGCAGCCATTCAACTACCAAGAATGGTTTAATTCAAGTATTTAGGCTCATATTAATAGATAAATTATTGATTCACGCACCAAGATTGCATAATAAGTCCGAAGAGTAGGTTTTAATCTCCAAATCAATTCCCAAATGAACAAAATTTCAAACTTGATAGTGTTCATGTTACTTCACGGACTAGTAATGCTATCCCCTCCCACCATGCCATGCACAGGGTTCAGGCCTCTGATACGGCTGATCAGCAGGCAGCATTGGAAACAAACTTCAGTAGGAACTGGAATCTTCCTCGAAAACTCAAGGTAGCATACCCACCGGAAAACATGAGAGGAAATGACAAATATTATACAGCGGAAAGATTGAAAGGTATGAAAGCACTTTATCCTCTTCTTTCATTAATTTTGCAAGTAAACCATCAAAATTTCTAGTCCAACTGATATACATGAACATTTCTAGGGTGCCATCAATATGTTATAGTTGTGATAGTTTATTATCAGAATGGAAGTTTTTCTTTCTGGTTTTTTCTTATAATAATTCTTGCTGTGGTGTTCCAAATATATAAACTAAGCACAGGCATCAAAATCATGCTCTCTCTCGATAGTGATCGTCAGTCGGGCACTGTTAAAATTGCTTCCACTGAGCATTTCTCTGCAGAAGTAAACGCGGAGCCAGAAAGAAGACTCGGGACACCGAAACCATCTTCTCCGATTCCCAGCCCACTCCATCATTATGGCACTCCTCCCAGGAATGAGGGCCATAAATTTTCACCACCACCGCCGATGTCATTGTATTGTCAGTCGTGCCGTTAAAATTTTCATATGCATTGCCCCATTGCCTGTGTATCTTGTTATTGTTGTTTGTTGTTGAAAGTTGAGTAATAATTGTCATTGCATTGACACTCATTTCTAATTTCCAATTTATTTTTAGTTTGATTCCATATATACCCAAAGGATTATACTGCACTAGTTGGAGGAAATCACTCTATCAGTTGATATCCCACCGTCGCAAAAATGTGAACCTTTTTCATTTTACTTGGATTATACAGCCAATTGATTCAAAGGGAGCACCGGAGCTAATAATCACTCCTGCCTCCTCTTGGCGGCTGATCCTGGCTATGGACTCCACTATTAGATCGAGGCACTTCTCCAGATAAAACCTCGAGGGGAGGGGCAGTTCTTACAGCATGTTCCGGTACAATATAATGGATCACGAGACAATCGAGAAATGTCAGTCTCCTTCAATAAGGGTTTTACACGTTGTTTCGTTTTGATAATTAATAAGAATTTAGTTTTTATTGGATTGTCTGGGCTCATAACACAGTTTGCATCGTTTGACAAGGTAATTAGGATTTTTTTTTAATTATATATATATATATATATATATATATATATATTTTTAATACTAGATTGATTGAAAATTAAATTTTATATTTTTATATTTATATTTTATAAAGTTATCATAATATCCAAACTAGGATAGTGAATTTGATTTGTTAACTCAGGTTGACTCAATTCAATCCAATATATTATTATTTTAATATTAAAAAAAATTATCTTGAAACTTTTTTTTTAGTCAAATTATGTTTTTACAAGTAAATAAATTGTTTTTAAACTCTCAAAATTAACCCTCACATGATTTAATTATTTTCTCAAAAAAAATATTAATAATATTTAAATATTTTTTTTATGTTCATAAATATCTTTTTACCCAAACCACATCGTAACGTTTTTAAATAATCAAGTTCTATTTGCAATATCTTGGCAAAAGCATTAAAAAAATGCCTTCTGTCTGAGTTCATTTTTCTTTTCCCCGCAAAATACCATCATTATATATATATATATATATATATATATATATATAAAAAAAGATCTTAGAGCATAAACATACTCAAATAAGCCCATAAATGAGGCCGAAAGAAGGGCTAGAGGCCCATATAGTGCGAACCCTACTATGCCTTCATATTAACAGAGATGTGGCCCAAATGTAATTGTATCTGGTCCATGGGCCCATGCGTCGTTGACAAAACTTTAAGAAACAAAATAAAATCGACGAGTTTGATAGGTACAACTACTTGACTTCGTTAGAGTGTTGAGTAATCAAAGGAGATTGTACTCAAATATCAAGAAATTTTGCTCGTTCCCTAGTTGCATTTAAGAAATTGAAATTCATATATATATATATATATATATATATATTCCATGTTTTATCTATAAATAGGATTGGTACGTGCACAAATAATATAATCCTTTTAATCACAAAATAGGTAGCAATGGAGGCTTGTTTTTATATGCTTGCAATTGTGTTGCTCTTCGCAATGTTTCTTGAAACCGCAAGAACTTGTCGAGGCAGGGATACTGCCATCCATTTCTATAAAACGAGGCATTCAAAAATTACAATTTATTGGATAGATAAATTTTTTAAAATTCACATTCAAAATAAAAATAACAAATAATTTATTATAGGTTTGATAGCAATATAAAAAAAAAATAAAACAGACTTTTCTGTATTTTGTTCTTTCTTTTCTTTATAAACTGAATATAATATAAAAAGTTCATCATACCTTGTATATCACTATAAAATATAATTATCTGTATTATAGGTTTATATCTGTTTTTTTTTTATTTAAGTAAAAACAACACAAGCATTAACATCAATATGCTAAAAAACCAAAGTAATTTATTTAGAATTTCTTCAGGCCAATATAAATATCTGGACTCATGGGCTTTATATCATTCTTTAAAATTTGAATGGTGGCCAAGAAACTAAAGGAAAAAAAGCTACTAAAAAACAAAGAGCCAGCTAAAGAGGAAGACAAATGGAGAGGAACGGTAAAAAAAAAAAGCATATTAATTAGAAACTTCACATTTATTTTTCTATTTATTAAATTCAAAATATGCTAAATAGTTGAGTTAATGACTCGTAAAAGAAATCCAACAATCAACAAGCATACAGAACAATAAGTTTATAGGTTCATTATATAAACTGTTTTTTGTCTTAATAAAATGTTGGTTTCATGCATGCTTCTGCCTAGCTTATTGGGTTAATGAGATCTTAATTGTTGGGTCAGGAAAAAAAAACTTCAGTATCTTAAAACAATATTCATTATCAGAAAATATGTGATCAAGTGATTTGAGAACATGATCGTAGCTAGTTTTTCTAGTAGTTATGATGACAACTATATGTTATTGTCACCCAAGAAAAGGCACCGGCCTCGACTCTCAACGCTCCCTCTTCGAGTGTGGTTCCATAACGTAGAGACGGTTTCCCTTTATAACGGGATCAATTCACCTGTAAGTACGAGACTCATTGGAAGGACGACCTTTTAATGTAAATTTATTTTGCTTTGAGTTGGTTTATGTTAAATAATTTATAAACAACTAATATTTCATTAATTTTATCGATTTTCAAATTCATAAATATTAAGGCTACCCGGGTAATAAATCAGCGTTTAATCGTTGATGGAGATTCTATTATTTCAATGCAGTCAGATTTTCAAACATTCAGATTGGAAATCTCATGTCGATGCATGGTTTACAAGATTTAAGGTTAGTGTTAACTTAAAATTTTAACTATTTTTTTTTTTGTAAATTCATTTACTTTATTTAGATTATTGATTTATTTTTTTATAAATTGTTAATGCAATGGTAAATTTGAGTGGGATAGAGAAAATGATAATGTTGCGAGAGGGTTTGAAAGAATCACGCTGCAATTAGATAACAACGAAAACAATATGATAATTATTTTTTATTTTAAATATTGAAATTTCAGTTGCCGGCAACTCATATAGAATGCATTTGTATTATGTAGGTTGTGTGATTTTTGTTATGAGACATAAAGAAAAGATAAAAAATATGCTAGAGAAAACGCTTTACCAAGCTGGAATGACGTGACAGTTTAAACGGATTTCAGGCCGCCATACATTCCGAAGGGTACATGGGCAGAATATATTCAACACATGACATCTGAGTGTTTCACATGACACTCGCAGTCCAGTGCGGGAAATCGGAGCCGGCAAATTCATGGCTTGGTTAACACTCATAACGATGTCTATGTTCATTTTGTCTCGCATGCGAAGTGGATGGTATAATTAATTTTAATCACATCTATCTTTAATTAATTTGTTGTTATTTATAAATATATTTAACTTGTAACATTTTTTTATTATCGGCTACAACTCTTGGACGTGAACCGGCCCCAATGAAGCTTTTTGTGAAGATGCACGTGCGGAGTGAAGACCGCTAAAAAAAGGTGCAACAGTTCATTGATAACCGCGCTCAACACTTTATAATATGTTTGTTCAACTATTTTTTTTTGTGAGTTATTATTTTCTTGAATTGAATTTGATGACTTTAGTTTTTATTTCCATGAAACGTATACCAACCAATTGAGGGAGAAACACGGGGATAATCCTTTTACCCACCTGGATTTCGATTTGAATTTGTAGATGAAGGCAAGATTGTCTGGTGGACCCAAGAAATTAGATACATGAACTCTCCAACACTATGACCGAGAACTTGCGTTGCCCGATGCCTGCGTAATTTCTAATTGTTGTTGTTGTTGTTGAAAGTTTAGTAATAATTTTCTTTTCTATCTAGTTTTGAATGTAATGGGATGACTTTGAATATAATTGCCATTGCATTAATGACAATCATTTCTAATTTCCAATATATTTTTAATTAGTTTGATCCCGTACCAAAAGGATTATACTGCACTAGTTGGAGGAGATCACTCTATCAATTGATATCCCACGTTCGCAAAAATGTGCATCCTTTTCATTTTACATGGATTATACAGTCAATTGATTCAAAGGGAGCACCGGAGTTAATGATCATTCCTGCCTCCTCTTGGCTGATCCTGGCTATGTGATACCTTGCCAGTATTTCTATTTAAACTTTTGACACTTTTAAGGGCTGTTTGAGATTATAATAGCAGTTGCGGTTTAAAGTATTTTTATTTAGAAATGTATTAAAATGATGTTTTTTTTTTATTTTTAAAAAATTATTTTTGAGATTAACACATCAAAATGATTTGAAAACATAAATAATAATAATTTTTAACATTTTTTTTTAAATTTGAGGGAACATGGTTTCAACCACGTTTCCAGTCTCTGAGTGCCTGTTTAAAATTGTGGTAGCAGTGACGGTTCAAAGTGTTTTTTGCTTAGAAATGCATCAAAATAATATATTTTTTTTAAAAAATATTTTTGACATCAGCATATCAAAACGATATAAAAACATAAAAAAAATCATTTTATACAAAAAAAATAATTTTGAGGGAACTACATATTCCTAAACATGCTCTTGAAAGCATGTTTGGAATTACGGTAGCGGTTGCGGTTTAAAGTGTTTTTTACTTAAAAATATATTAAAATAATATTTTTTTATTTTTTAAAAATTATTTTTAAGGTCAAAATATCAAAATAATCTAAAAATTTTAAGAAAATATGATTTTAACTGTGTTTTCAAAACAGGTTTTAATCTTTCATCTACCCCGTGATGAAAGTTTATTAATTTGACAAAGTCAATTGACCAATTCTTAATCAATCATATCTGAATATGTGATCAATAAAAAATAAAAATAAAAATATATCAAAGAAATCAATTAAGACCATGGTTAATACATGGGACCGTGGGGACGGCCACAGTAGTGTTTTTTCCTTCTTCCAGGTATTGCACAAAAATCAAGGAAGAAAAACGATAGAGGGAAAAGAAAAAAAAAGAAGAAAAAAGGATGTCTGAGCCAAGTTGTTTTTCCACCAACAGACAAGCTGCCAGGGGAAGGAGGGATGACAAGACAATTATGGCAACATTAAATAAGGACACTATCGGGTCTGGAGAGAGCTCCACGTGTCGCTCAAATATGATGGTTTTCTCACATGCGCTATTTATTTTTCTTAATTCGGTTCCTCAACAATTTTTCTTATTTAGTATTGGTTGTTTGATAACTATTAAATTTTTTATTTAATCTTTAATTTTTCATAACTTTTTAATTTGATTACAAACTTCATCACACATAAGCCCAATAAAGTCTCACCGATAAAAGGAAATGATAAAGGTGTTTTTTATTTCGTCATTGTTTTTTAATAATGTTTTATTTTTTTTAATTTTGATCCACGATTCTATTATGACTAATCTTCATCCCACCTAAACTAAATGAAAATCCAACCAAAAAGAAAGGAAGCTAAAGAAAATGGAAGAGATAACTAGCTAAATTAGGTTAACTCATTATAGTCATATAATGATCCTGGCCACGCATTTAACATGCTAGATTAGATTGGCAGGAGTTGATCTAATATGGTGTTTTCTTTTCTTTTTGCTTTAAAAACTGTTTTTTTTTTTTATATATATAAAAATTTCCTTTTATATTTTGTTATTTAACACTTGAGCCTGATTGAGTTAGACAAAGGTTTGAAACGACAAGGTCTTGATTATTTTTATAAACTAGATCAAGTTTTGAATGTGGTGACCAATTCGTGATTGGATCCTTTGGTGAAATAGTAAATATCAAGCCAATTCTAACATGATTAGATTTAGAGCTCATGTTATCGAATGACCAACGACATGGGGTAATACTAGACAAATAAAAAGCAAAGATACTATGAAAAAATTAAAATTATATAGGGCATAAAATTCTTTTGTTGAAAAAAAAACTAAAATATTGACATAAACCTTGATTATCAAGACTAGGAACTGTGAAAAATACTATTTTATTATTTTATATGAGTATTTTAAATTAAAATTATATTCAGTTATTTATTTTAATAAAATTAAATATTTATCCAGTTATATTTGTTTAATTTTTAGGTAATTAAATTAATTTCTACAAAAATATCAACAAAGAAATTGCAAAACCAATACAAAGAGCAATTTGCTACTCAATCCATTAGTTTGTACTTGCCGTTGAAGGGATGACTTCAAAAGGCTATTTCAGCCTTAATTCTTGACAATAATAATTTCTTTGCCATCCACGGACCTGACCTGAGGAAATAACGCGTCTTTGAAAGACCTGAGGAAATATATATATATATATATATATATATATATATATATATATATATATATATATATATATATTCAAATTTTACAAGGACATTCTATCAGCCCAGTTTTATAAAAGGATTAGCTCGATATAACTAAATATGATCAAAAAAATTATTTAAATTAGACTTCGAAAATATTTTCCAAGTTAGTTCTGTTATTTTTCCTTTTTAATTTTTGATTTTTTAGTTTTTTAGGATTTTTATAGTTTTCTCTTTATTTTCAGGTTTTCCAGTTTTTTTTTAATATTTGATAATAAAATTATATAGTAAATAGAATTATGTATGTATTATTTATATTTGTTGCATCACATGTGCTGTATCAATTCCGAACGTGGAAACTTCTCACCAACAAATTAAAAGGAATGGCGGTGGTCGACTAAAGGAACCGGACTTGTTGCACCTTCGAAGTCTTGTTCCATCATCTGCATGTCTTGTATAAATAGCAGACAAACACAACTGGGTTTCTTCACAGCATACACACTCTCTATCCATCCATCGCCACATAACAATGCAGGTTCTTTCTTGCATATTGTTAGCAATTATGCTGTTTTTCGGAGCTTTTGGACCCGGTGCAAGAACTTGCTATGCCGTCCGATATCTCAATAAAATGGAGCATTCAAGAATCGGATTACGTGCGTTCAAGAAGAGGACAATTCCATATCGGGTATTTCCTCCTGCTCGCAACAGACCGCGCCGTCAATTCGTACCACCACGTCCACCACCACCTGGAACCGTATATTAAGATCGATCTAAATCGTCTTTTCTCCGTTTTCTTAGAGGGGTTCTTGTGATTTCTAGTTCTCAGCTAGGTTTGATCTCCTAATGTTTCGTTTCTTAGAGGGGTTCTTATGTATTATTTAGGTGATGTTTGTAAAAGGTTAATTTAGTAGCTTCAATTTTGTTTTGTCTACTACAGGAAAAGGAAGAACGATTCTGGTTTCCAAGCTATATATGTAATGGCAGTGAACTCCCTAGCTACTTGTGGAAGGACAAAAGAAACTGTAATATTTGGAAAAACAGAGTAACATTAAAGTTGAAAATTGGAAAGCTGGAGGAGCGAAAATTCAACCATCATTTCCAGGAAACTTCCTGCTCTGTGTCGGCTGCAATGTTGAATTTTTGCAGCCATTCAACTACCAAGAATGGTTTAATTCAAGTATTTAGGCTCATATTAATAGATAAATTATTGATTCACGCACCAAGATTGCATAAATAAGTCCAAAGAGTAGGTTTTAATCTCCAAATCAATTCCCAAATGAACAAAATTTCAAACTTGATAGTGTTCATGTCACTTCACGGACTAGTAATGCTATCCCCTCCCACTAGTGCCATGCACATGGTTCAGGCCTCTGATACGGCTGATCAGCGGGCAGCATTGGAAACAACTTCAGTAGGAACTTCTCCGGATAAAACCTCAAGGGGAGGGGCAGTTCTTACAGCATGTTCCGGTACAATATAATGGATCACGAGACAATCGAGAAATGTCTGTCTCCTTCAGTAAGGGGTGAGCCGAAAAATTATATTCAATCATGTATTTTAATAAAATTAAATATTTATTCCATTACCACAATATTTAGATTTACCAACTGTATTTTCTGTCAATATTTGTATTATCATTCCATTGGTAATTACTTTACCAACAAAATCACCGATGGGGCATTTTTGTCGATGAATTTTTTGTAGGTAATTTTTTGTTCGTTGGTAATTAAAAAATATTATTACAGATGAATTTACTGACAGAAAAGGCACGCAAAAAAATTATCCGCTTCATTCTGTCGGTATTTCTATCGGAAAAATACCGTATGTAATTCTATCAATAATTATTTAAAAATATTTTAAAAAAATCCATTTTACAAAACTATAAATTAATTAAATCAACATAAATCAACACTCTATAAAACTCAAAACTCTTGAAAAAAAGAAGAAGAAAATCATATGAAAAAAAATCCTACAACAATATTCATACAATTATTAAGAACACAAACAATTAAAAAAAAATATAGTGAAAAAAACATGAAAAAAATGAAAAAAAAAATCTTACATTAATGTGGTTGCAAGTGAAACTAAGAAGACAAAAAATACATTCGTAAAGTATATTAATTAAAAATACCGAGAAGAAGAAAGAAGAAAGGAGAAGAATACATACCCGAGCATGGAGGAGAAGAGAAGGAGTTGAGGAGAGAAGAAAAAAAAAATGGATATTGATGTTTTTTACATATAAGGTAGAAGAAGAAGAAAGGAGCCCAGTCTCTTGTGAAATTAGGGGTTGTAGGCTTTTTGTTAGGGTGTATTACAGACAAATAATTAAATATTAATATTTTTAATAATTTTATCAGTGATTTCATCTATAATATTTAATTTAAATTTTTAATTTAATAAAAAATATTCAGAAAGCGTCAAATATCACCGACGACTTTTCAATCTGTCAGTGATTCCGTCTGTAATATTTAATTTAAAAATGGCACATAGTCGTTTTTTTTCTTTGTTTTAATTATTTTTTTCTTACTGTAATTTTCTCGGTAAATACCGATGGAATATGTCTTTCGGTAAAATCCATTGATAATTTAAAATATTCTCTCGATATTTTTATTTGAAATTTATTGATTTTCTTGTAGTGTTCAGTTACATTTACTTAATTTTTAGGTAATTAAATTCATTTCTACAAACATATCAACAAAGAAATTGGCAAACCAGTACAAAGAGCAGTTTGCTAGGCAATCCAATAGTTTGTACTTGCCGTTGAAGGGATGACTTAAAAGGATATTTCAGCATTAATTCCAGCCAACGTTTTTTTCTTACAATAATAATTTCTTGCCCTCCACGGACCTCACCTGAGGAAATAACGCGTTCAGCTTACTCTTTTTGCTTCTCGTGTAAACCTTAATATTTAATTTATAAAAACTGTGATAAAATCAATTCAAAGTCTCGAAAATTGGGATAAAATCAATTCAAAGTCTTAATATTCAAATTCAAAAAAATGCTTTCAAACCCATAATTTAGAATTCTAATATCTGTTTAAGTATAGTTATAGTTGCTTAATTTTCAAAGTAATTTTTATGTCAAAATATATTAAAATAATATTTTTTTATTATTTAAAAATTATTTTTGAGATTAACGCATTAAAATGAATTCTAATACTAAGATGCAATCTATCTGTAACTTTAAAGGTAGAGGATCGACTTGTAAACGAATTCACTTCCCTTGATTACCATCTTAATCTAATTTGAATCCAAAATAAAAATGGTATCTTGGAAAAACTTGAGATAATATTTCAGCATTAATTCCAGCAAACGCTTTTGGAATCCATTGAAAATTTGCCTAACTAAATAACACGTCTTTGAAAGACCAAAAGAAGTCAGTTTCTATGTGTGTGTGTTTTTCAAAACCTTAATTCCAACTGACATGTCGATTATAGATATAGACTAAATTTTAGCTTATGTAAAAGATTTAATATCTTGTGTTTAACGCATATAACTCACAATATGGAGCTTTGTCCTCTTAAAAAAGAAAAGTTAATTAAATTTTCAAATAACATACTCGTGTAAACTTAATTTAGAGATTTTTTGAATCATAGTTAGTTACAATAAGCTAATCCTCTTATAATTTTTTATTTGAATATTAAATTTGTTAGAGAATAATATAAACATATCATATAACTTTACCTAATAGCTTAATTTTTTGGGTTGAGATGGTTCTTTGACATGGTGTCAGAACCTTGATGATCAAATAGTCACGAGTTTGAATTTCATCATTCTCATTTATTTGATAAAAATTAAGCATAATGTAAAATAAATATATGCAAGTTTCAAGTCCGATGGACTTTCACTTGAGAATGTATGTTAGAAAATAATATAAATCATATCATGAGACCTCACCTAATAACTTAAGCTTTTGGATTTAAATAATTCTTTTACAAAATTATGATTAAATTTTATAAGAATATTTTATCAGAACGGTTCTGTAAACAGATTATTAGCTTGTTGTAACTAACTATGATATGATATGAAAGATCTCCATATTAAGTTTAGAAGAATTTTGTTGAAGTTAGTTTTGCTATTTTCCTTCTTTTCTAGGTTTTTTATAGTTTTTTCTTTATTTTCGGATTTTTTAGTTTTGTTTTTTAAATATTTGATAATAAAACTGTAAAGTAAATAGAATTGTGTATGTATTATTTGTGTTTGTTGTACCACATGTGATGTATCAATCTGAATGTGGAAATTAACTTCTCACCAACAAATTAAAAGGAATGCCGTTGGTCGTTATATGCTTTTCGTCTAAGTAATTCTTCTACAACGAATTTAATCAAGCTAACCCTTCACTGGACGGGGCACAGTAGTTTTTCTTCTCTTTTTTTTCAAAGTCTTCTTCCATCATCTGCATGCCGTTGGTCGACTAAAGGAACCGGATATGTTACACCTTCAAAGTCTTCTATCTGCCTTGTATAAATAGCAGACAAACACAACTGGGTTTCTTCACAGCCTACACTCTCTACCCATCTATCGCCACATAACAATGCAGGTTCTTTCTTGCATGTTGTTAGCAATTATGCTGCTTTTCGGAGCTTTTGGACCCGGTGCAAGAACTTGCTATGCCGTCCGACATGTCAATAAAATGGAGCATTCAAGAATGGGATTGCGTGCGTTTGAGAAGAGGACAACTCCCGCGTTTTGGGTACCTCCTCCTCGTCCCAACAGACGGATCGGTCAACTCGTACCACCATCAAGACGTGGACAACCACCTGGAGCCATATAATAAGATCGATCTAAATCGTCTTTCCTCTATTTTCTTAGAGGTGTTCTTGTGATTTCTAGTTCTCATCTAGGGTTGATCTCCTAATGTTTCGTTTCTGTATTAATTCTCAGCTGTTTAATTTCCTTGCTATCCTATATATCTTGAATAATTTATCATAAGCAAATGCCTCTTTCCTTTTATTACACGTTTCAATTTCTTGTTCTTTTTAAGGTAGTAATAGCGATACTCAAACAAGAAAAAAAAACTATTTATGTTTTACAAGAGTGAGTACCGAAGAAACAGATACACATTCACTGATTAAAATCTAGATCGAACTTACACAAGTGATTCGTTTGCACCACCAGGCCAACTGTACAGAGGGTTATTATCAAACAGATTATGTTACAAAATTCAAATGTTAATCCTTAGAGAAAATAACCATGCTAAAACAAAGAAATCTCATCAAGAGAAGACGATACGCAATAATCTCTGTCCATTTTAGGGTTGATGTTTGTAAAAGGTTAATTTAGTAGCTTCAACTTTGTTTTGGCTACACAAGACAAAAGTTGGTAGAAACGTTTGCCTAGACTTGAATATTGGGAATTTAAAAACGGTGATATAAGTTATTTTTTATTTGAAAATATATTAAATTTATTTTTTTATTTTTTAAAAATTATTTTTGATACTAAAAATAAATAAAAAAATATAAATCCAGAAGGGATCAAACATGAATTGGTATATATATTTTTGTTTCTAGTATTGAAATCGGGACAAATAATTATAATATTGTCAATAACAAAATATATATTTCGGGGAAGAAATATATATTATAATATTGCTATAAGCTTTGCAGCCAGAATATCGGGATACAGGTGATGATTCAAAATGCGACCACTAGAAGAAATAGCTAGGTCAAAAGTTATCCTCGCAGAGCAATGAGCTTTGTATTCAGATGTATAATACTTGTGCTCCACGTTTAGATTTGTGGCCGTCCTCTTATAAGAGAAAAGGAAGACCGGTTCTGGTTTCCATGCTATTTAATGGCAGTGAACTCCCTAGCTATTTGTGGAAAGACGAAAGAGACTGTAATATATGGAAAAAAAAAAAAAAAGAAAAAAAAAAAGAGTAACATCAAAGTTGAAAATTGGAAAGCTGGAGGAGCTAAAATTCAGCCATTATTTCCAGGAAACTTCCTGCTCTGTGTCAGCTGCAATGTTGAATTTTTGCAGCCATTCAACTACCAAGAATGGTTTAATTCAAGTATTTAGGCTCATATTAATAGATAAATTATTGATTCACGCACCAAGATTGCATAAATAAGTCCGAAGAGTAGGTTTTAATCTCCAAATCAATTCCCAAATGAACAAAATTTCAAACTTGATAGTGTTCATTTCACTTCACGGACTAGTAATGCTATCCCCTCCCGCATATGGTTCAGGCCTCTGATACGGCTGATCAGCAGGCAGCATTGGAAACAACTTCCAGTAGGAACTGGGATTTTCCTCGAAAACTCAAGGTAGCATACCCACCGGAAAACATGATAGGAAATGACAGATATTATACAGCGGAAAAATTGAAATGTATGAAAGCACTTTATCCTCTTCTTTCATTAATTTTGCAAGTAAACCATCAAAATTTCTAGTCCAACTGATATACATGAACATTTCTAGGGTGCCATCAATATGTTATTGTGGCGATAGTTTATCACTGTCATAATCTTTAGATTTATTGACGGAATTTTTTGTCGGTATTTATACTATCATTTCATTAGTAATTATTTTACCAATGAAATCAATGATATAAATGTTTTATTGGTGAATCTTTCATCGGTAATTTTCTTTCATTGATAATAAAAAAAATATTATTACTGATGGATTTACTGACAGAAAAGGTACGCAAAAAAAAATATCAACTTCATTCCATCAGTATTTTTCTCGGAAAAATATTGTATGTAATTCATTTTACAAAACTATAAAACTATTAAATTAATATAAATCAACACTTTATTATACTCAAAACATTTGCAAAAAAAAAAAAAAAGAAGAATATCATATGAAAAAAAATAATCCTACAACAATATTCATACAATTATTAAGAACAAAAAAAATTAAAAAAAAACAAATATAGTGAAAAAAAAACACATAAAAAAAGAAGAAGAAAAAAAAAATCTTACCTTAAAGTGGTTGCAAGTGAAGCTAAGAAGATAAAAAAAAAAAAAAAATTTCATAAAGTATATTAATTAAAAAAAATGAGAAGAAAAAAGAAGAAAGCAAAAGAATACATACCTCAACAAGGAGGCATAGTTTTTAAACCCGACCCGGTAGTTGACACGGTCTAATGATTGAGTCACAGAAAAAAATAAAAACATTTCACCAACTCCTCAAAAATGCCTCAATTAAAAACCCAACAAAAAAACTAAATGAAGAAAATCCAATTCCAATTTCAAAAACCCAGTAAAAACAACGAAGACCCATTTCCATAATTTTTCCATGAATCCCACCACCAAAAACACAAAACATGTGGACACCTTGAAAAGTTTCAACCTTTTTAGCATGAGAGGAAGAGGATTACTCTCTTAAAACCTTAGCACCTCTCTCTAAAGCCGCAGGATCAAACCCAATAAATGCCATTCCTAGGAGCTCTAGATTACTCAACGGCGTTGATTGAGGCAAAGTGGATGACTGAGATTGTACAGAAGAAGAAGGCAAAGAAGATTGAGGGGAAGGAGAAGGGTTTGAAGAAGAGAAAGGAGAGAAACTAAAAGGGCTATCAGCAAAAGAAACAAAATTTGATTAAAAAAAGAAAAAAAAAAAGCTGTTATTGCTGACATTAGCCCTTAAATTTCACTTGTTTTTCCCTTTTTTTTTTCTTTTACAGCCACACAATCATTCTAGCTCATAGTAATTTCTTGCACCTTCTTAAAGGAAAGTCAGTCGAGACCCACCTCTGGACTACAGACGAGCTGCTTCAAATCCTCTCTTTCAATTCCATCCCTTCTTGGTCCCAACTAATCAAGCTCATTCCCAGCTCCCTCTCCTTACCCTATCGGGCAAGTGGCTTATACTCCTTGCTTGCTTTCATCCTGCTTTTAGTGCCACTTGCTTGCTTGAAGGAGAGATGAAGAGCAAGACAGTTGTAAAAAAAAAAAAAAAAAAAGGCTGGGTTTCAGAAGGGTTTACCCGGGTCAGCCGGGTTCTGGGTTGACTTGCCGGGTTAGTCGGGTTTCACCGGGCCAAATCCCTAGCTGTTTTTTACTTAGACCCAGCCCGGCCTCAAGCCCGGGTAGGCCAGGTCATGGGTCGACCTATGTTATCTATGTCAATTCTAATTTTTTTTATATATAAATCAAAATAATATCGTTTTAATTTTAAAAAATAATTAATAAATTATAATCAAATTTTTAACTAGATCTTGCCGAGTCACCAAGTCAATTTACCAGTTCGTCTAAGTTTTGACTTCTCTTATTCTTTCATAAGTTCAACCTGGTTTCAATTCCAGACTAGCCAGGTTTTAGATCGATTCGCCCACCTTGGCTAGTTTTAAAACTATGAGGAGTTAAAAATGGAAGAGGACGTATCATTGAAGAAAGAACATACTTTTTTCAAAATATTAAAACACCTAAAACATTAGCTTCTAACACTTCAATCTCGGATCAAAATTCTTAGAGGTAAACAACCACAAAAACCCAGAGCTGCTATTTTTTTTCTTTTTATTTTTATTTTCTCACTCTTCTTCCTTCTGGGAGGTGACTTCCCTCCCCTCCTCTCCATCTCCTTCGCCTGTAGGGGTGATGCGATCCTTGCTCTTGCTTGACAGATCTGATTTCTCTGGTAGATCTGATGGGTAAGAGTTTTGGTACGGAAGAATTCCCTCCTTTTGTTTTTTGCTTTGTTAACTTCTTGCACCAGGTGGGGGTGGATCTAGTGATGAATTTCATTTAGGAGAGGTAATTTGTTCTGTGTGTTAATGTGAGTGTTAAAATGGTGGTTTGGGATGAGTACTAATTATTATTTGAAAATAAGTTGTTATTTGTTCGAGATGGTGGTTTGTTTTGATGGTTTTTGCGGAGTTTCAGTGTGGTGAGCGCAGGTGGAGAATGTTAGTTTTTTTTTTTTTGGTTTATACTTTATGGCACATAAAAAAGGATAATTTAACAAAGTATAAGAAATATTAATTCACCTATTAAATCCATTTTAATTTCCAAAAACAATGTTGAAAGAACAAAACGAGGAACAGAGACATTATCAGAGACAATATCATAAAAAAACCTTCAGGGGAGGGGTTTTACAGTAACGTTTAGGGGCTGTTGTAATCTATTTTTAGGCTCCCATACAAAATAAATAAATAAATACATAAAAATAATAAAATTAAATATATTAATATATAACCGGAAAAAATTAAAAAAATAATAGAAAGTTAGAGTGCTCAAAAAATAATCAAAAATATTAATTAATTAAGGAGGTTCAAAAATACAAATATTAAAATTTTGACAATATATATTAATTAGAAACATGGCATTTAATTTTCTATTTATTAAAGCTGTATTTGAGAACACGATTTCACTCCAAATTCAATTTTTTTTACTCAATATATATATATATATATATATATATATATATATATATATATATATTCAGATAGTTTTGATATGTTGATCTCAAAAATAATTTAAAAAAAATAAAAAAAATATATCATTTTAATTTAGTTTTAAATAAAAATTATTTTAAACTCCAACAGCTTTACCATCCCAAATAAACCCTAATTTCAAAATATGCTTAATAGTTGAGTAACTTGAGTTAATGACTCGCAAAAGAAATCCAACAATCAACAAGCATACAGAACAATAAGTTTATAGGTTTATTATATAAAATCAACTCTGTTTTTTTTTTTTTTTTCCTTAATAATATGTTAGTTTCTTATTGAGATCTGAACTGTTGGGTCAAGAACGTTTAGAAACTTTATTTTATTAAATATCCCAGTTGAACAAGGTTAACTCTACCATTATTAATTAACAATATTCTAAAAAGTATGGAGAAATATTGTAGCTTTTTCAATGCCTTTTATGTATCAGTGTTTCATTGTGCACTGCATAGTGAAACTCTTAGCTATCCTTTTTTTTTATATATATCTTTATTTTTTTTATGCCTTTATGAATTATTATTTTTTTGCCTTTTTCTTTGTGTTTTTTTTATTTTAATGATTTTGTTTGTTTAATTTAATTTGTTAATGTGAACTTTTTTTTTATTTAGTTATCAGATTTTCATAATACGGATCTCGGATTTGACGGATTAACCTGATTTGACGAGTTAATCCGGATTTTTTTTCTTTTTTTCTTTTTAATTAATTTTTTTTGTTTAGTTTAGTTCATTAATGTTAAATTTTTTTTTTATTTAATTATCAGACTTTCATGACACATATCTCAAGATTGACGGGTTAACCCAGTTAATTCATATATTTTTTTTTGTCTTCATTAGTTTTTTTCTTCCTATTGGTTTTTTTTCTTTGTTTTTTTTAATTAATTTATTTAATTATCATATTTTTATGACACGACTTTGTTGCCAGACCCACATCCAAGGCTCTTGAGCTTGGTGTTGCAGCCAGACTCACTTAAACTTGAGTCATGTAAATTTAATATTATTATTAATATTATAACTATTACTCTTGGATCAAGCGTTGGAGCTAGACCCAAAGCTCTTGAGTATATCTTTACAAAAAAAACCGGATGCTCTTAGATCTTAGCTGTTTTTTATATTTTTATGCAAGAAAAAAAAAATTAACCTGTGGCATATGCCTTTGTTTTTTTTTTTTTCCTTTTTAAGCCTTTTATTATGGACTGCACCATGCAGTTCACAGTAAAAAAGCTGATGCCTTTAGTTTTTGTTTTCTATAATTTCTTAATATTAATTTTTTTTTTGTTTAATTATTAGACTTTCATGACATGGATTCCGAGTTTGACAGGTTAACCTGATTTGACGAGTTAACCCAGTTGATTCAGATTTTTTTTCCTTTTTCTTCATTAGTTTTTTTCTTCCTCTAGGTTTTTTTCTCTTTTTTTTTCCTTTTTAATTAATCTTTTTTTTTTAATTTAGTTCATTAATATGAAATCTTTTTTCTATTTAGTTATCACACTTCCATGACACAAATCTCAAATTTGACGGGTTAACCTAGTTGATTCATATTTTTTTTTCTTTTTCCTCATTAGTAAAAGGTTGATGTCTTTTTTTTGTTTTTTTCTTTTTAATTAATTGTTTTTGTTTAATTTAGCTTGTAATGTTCATTTTTTTTCTATTTAGCTATCAATCTCTTATGACACGGATTTTAGGTTTGATGAGTAACCTAGTTTGACGGGTTAGCCCAGTTAATTCTGGGTTAACTTGTTAATTTTTTTTTTCTATTTAGTTATCAAACTTTTACGACACAAATCCAAGGTTTAATAGGTTAACCTGGTTTAAAGGGTTAACTCAGTTAATTCAGATTTTTTTTTGTTTTTTTAATATTTTTTATGTAAAAAAGAATTAACTACTAACATCGCGCGAGTCATGTAACTATTATAGAACTCTAAAACGCGTGGGGAAAGCACTGTAGCTTTCCCCACGCCTCCTGTGCATCAGTGAATGAAAGTTTTTTTTTTTTTTCTTCTTTACGCCTCACTGTACTCATTATTAATATATTATTATATTATATTATATTATATTATTCCTAAGCATCAGTGAATGAAGAATGAAAGTGTGTTTTTTTTTTCTTTCACGCCTCACTATACTCATTATTAATATATTATTATTATATTATATTATTCCTAAGCATCAATGAATGAAAGTGTTTTTTTTTTAACGCCTCACTTTACTCATTATTAATATATTATTATTATATTATATTATATTATTTAACTCTTATTTTTTTTCGTTTTTAATTTTTTTTGTTTTTTTAATGAATTTTTTTTGTTTGATTTAGTTTGTTGGTATTAAATTTTTTCTATTTAATTATCAGACTTTCATAACATGTATCCTGGCTTGACGGGTTAACTTGGTTTGATGGGTTAACCCAGTTAACTTTAGGTAAACCCGGGCAAACACGAGTGGGATTGGTGAGGGAAGGCTGAGTCTAGCGGGACTAGGCTGCCGCACGGGATTATTTGCGAGACGAAAAATTTCATGATGCGAATTCCAAATTTGACAAGTTAATCCAGTTAATTCATTTTTTTTCTTTTTCTTCATTAGTTTTTTTTTTCTATTGGTTTTTTTCTTTTTAATCAATATATTTAATTATCACACTTATATTACACGACCTTGCAGCCAGACCTACATCCAACACTATTGGATCTGGTATTGCAGCCACCCCCACTTAAACTTTGGTCATGCAAGTTTAATGTTATTATTAATATTATAAATATTACTTTTAGGTCAGGTGTTGCAGCCAAACTCAAAATTCTTGGGTATAGCTTTGCAGAAAGACCTAACACTTTTAAATATTAATTTTTTATACAAAAAAAATGACCCGCGGCACTGTAGCAGCTTTGTTTTTTTTTTCTTTTTTTCCTGTAGCAGTTTTTTTTCACTGTAGAATTTTTTTTTTTTTTGCTTTTGTTTCTTTTTTTTTATCCAAAATTGACTTCTTTGTCTTTGTTTTTTTTTTTTTTTAATTTTTTTTTCAAAATTATCTTTACTAATTTTTTTAAATATTGAGCTGGTAGAAATTTTAACTATGTAGTTTTTTTCTTTAAAACATTGTGAATTGCTATAATATTCTCATACATTATTATTATTTTTTTTTTCAAAATGATCTTTGTAGACTTTATTTTTTTTTTATAATAAGTTGGTTAAGAATTTAGCTTTATAGTTTTTTTTTAAATAATATGGATTGCTACAGTGTTTCTCATACATAGTTTTTGTTTTGCTACAGTGTTTCCCCATATATTTTTTTAAAAAATTATATTTATCGAATTTATTTTCTTAATATTGAGCTAAATGATAATCTAACTTTAGCTTTCCTCACATGTTTTTTTTTTGTTTTTTTTATTTGTTTTTATTTTTTCCAAAATTGTCAATTTTTACATATTTTTTTTTCAGAATTATTTTTATTGATTTTATTTTTTTACTATTGAGCTGGTTGAAAATTTAGTTTTTTTTTTTATTTCTTTAAAACACTGTAGCTTTCCCCACGTGTTTTTTTTTTCCGCTTTTGTTTCCTTTTTTTTACATGTTTTTTTTTCATTTATTTTACCCAAAATTGACTTTTAAAAAAATAATAATAATCTTTGTCGTTTTTTTATATTGATCTGGTTGAAAACTTAGCTTTGTAGCTTTTTTTAAAAAAATATATATATGGATTACTACAATATTAGCTGTTTTTTTTCTTTTTAATTTTTTTAATGAATTTTTTTTGTTTGATTTAGTTTGTTAATATTAAATTTTTTTTATTTAGTTATCAGATTTTCATGATACGGATCTCGGGTTTGATGGGTTGACCTGATTTGACGAATTATTTTTTTCATTTAGTTTAGTTTGTTAAAGTTAATTTTCTTCCTATTTAATTATCAAACTTTCATACCTTCATGCCACGTATCCTAGGCTTGACGGGTTAACTTGGTTTGATGGGTTAACCTAGATAATTCTGGGTAAACCCGTCATTTTTTTTTCTATTTAGTTATCAAACTTTCATGACGCGAATCCCAGGTTTTACGGGATAACCTGGTTTGAAGGGTTAACCCAATTAATTCATTTTTTTCTTTTTGTTCATAGTTTTTTCCTTCCTGTTGATTTTTTTTTTTAATTAGTCTATTTAATTATCACACTTTTATAACACGACCTTATAGTCAGACCCACATCCAATATTCTTGAGTCCGGTGTTGCAGTCAAGCTCACTTAAACTTAAGTCATGCAAGTTTAATTTTATTATTAATATTATAAATATTACTTTTAGGTCAGGCGTTGCAGCCAAACACAAGATTCTTGGGTATGACCTTGCAAAAAAACCTAAGATTTTTAAATTTTTGTTTTTTTTTTTAATATTTTTATATATAAAAAAATGACCCGCGGCATCGCGCGGGTCATGTGTCTAGTTACTATCTAAAATGTGTGGCTAATCAGGTTTTTAAATATGGTTTCATGTTTGTATGACGATAATATAATATTTACAAGAAATGTAGAAATGTATGGTTTACAGTGAAGTGGTTGTGTGAACAAAAGTTCTCTTATTAAAAAAAATAAAGCAAATGGTATAAACTCTTCATCAAAACGCAGGAAACTGTGGGAAGTACTATTTTATTATTTTATATGAGCATTTTAAATTAAATTTATACTAAATCATGTTTTTAATAGAATTAAATGTGTAATCAGTTATATTTGCTTAATTTTCAGGTAATTAAATTCATTTCTACAAACATATCAACAAAGAAATTGGCTAGCCAGTACAAAGAGCAATTTGACAACTTGCTAGTCAACTACAATAGTTTGAAGGGATGACTTCAAATAAGGCACGTTGGGTTGGCTATTTCAGCTTTTCCAGCCAGCGCTTTTTTTTGACAATGATAATTTCTTACCACCCACGGACCTGGGCTCCTTTAAAAATATGCCATGCTAAATAACGCGTCTTTGAAAGACCAAAAGAAGTCAGTTTCTGTGTATATAAATTTTAGCTTATGTAAAAGATTTAATATCTTGTGTTTAACACATGTAACTCACAATATGGAGCTTTGTCCTCTTAAAAAAGAAAAGTTAATTAAATTTCCAAAAGACGTTTTTTAATTTTTATAACATTTACATACAAAAATCTCAGTTGGATGTTAATTTGATCTTATATAACAAGAATTGTAATAAGTTTTGGTTCCTCGATGAACTGGATGTCACAATATGATCATCAGGTCAAGTAGTTTAGGCTAAATTTTATATGATGATAAGTTGTGTTCATTATCTAAAATATTTTTTTTTATATTTTCAGGTTTTCTAGATTTTTTTTAAAATATTTGGTAATAACATTCTAAAGTAAATAGAATTATGTATTATTTATATTTGTTGTATCACAGGTCATGTTTCCATCCGAATGTGAAAACATCTCACCAACTAAAAGGAACGCCGTTGGTCGACTAAAGGAACCGGAAATGTTACACCTTCAAAGTCTTCTACCTGTCTTGTATAAATAGCAGACAAACACAACTGGGTTTCTTCACAGCCTACACACTCTCTATCCATCCATCGCCACATAACAATGCAGGTTCTTTCTTCCATATTGTTAGCAATTTTGCTGCTTTTCGGAGCTTTTGGACCCGGTGCAAGAACCTGCTTTGCCGTCCGACATGTCAATAAAATGGAGCATTCAAGAATGGGATTGCGTGCGTTAGAGAAGAGGAGAATTCCCGCGCATCGGGTATCTCCTCCTGATCCCAACAGAATGCGCAGTCAATTCGTACCACCACAACGTCCACCACAACAACGTCCTCCACCACCTAGAACCATATATTAAGATCGATCTAAATCGTCTTTCCTCCATTTTCTTAGAGGGGTTCTTGTGATTTCTAGTTCTTTACTAGATTTGATCTGTTTCGTTTCTGTATTAATTCTCAGCTGTTTAATTTCCTTGCTATCCTGTCTTGAATAATTTATCATAAGCATATGCCTCTTTCCTTTTATTACACGTTTCAATTTCCTTGTTCTTTTTAAGGAAGTAATAGCGATACTCAAACGAAAAAAAGATCTATTTATGTTTTACAAGAGTGAGTGCCAACTGCCAACGAAGGAGATATACATTCACTGATTGAAATCTAGAACTTCCACATGTGATTCGTTTGCATCACCAGGCCAACTGTACATAGAGTTATTATCAAACAGATCATGTTACAAATGCAAATCTTAATCCTTAGAGAAAATAGTCATGCTAAACCAAAGAAATCTCATCAAGAGAAGATACGCTATAATCTCTATCCATTTTAGGTTGATGTTTGTAAAAGGTTAATTTAGTAGCTTCAATTTTGTTTTCTCTACTACAAGAAAAGAAAGAACGATTCTGGTTTCCAAGCTATATATTTAATGGCAGTGAACTCCCTAGCTATTTGTGGAAGGACAAAAGAGACTGTAATATTTGGAAAAACAGAGTAACATTAAAGTTGAAAATTGGAAAGCTGGAGGAGCGAAAATTCAACCATCATTTCCAGGAAACTTCCTGCTCTGTGTCGGCTGCAATGTTGAATTTTTGCAGCCATTCAACTACCAAGAATGGTTTACTTTAAGTATTTAGGCTCATATTAATAGATAAATTATTGATTCACGCACCAAGATTGCATAAATAAGTCCGAAGAGTAGGTTTTAATCTCTATATCAATTCCCAAATGAACAAAATTTCAAACTTGATAGTGTTCATGTTACTTCACGGACTAGTAATGCTATCCGGCCCCTCCCACTAGTGCCATGCACAAGGTTCAGGCCTCTGATACGGCTGATCAGCAGGCAGCATTGGAAACAACGTCCGGTAGGAACTGGGATCTTCCTCGAAAACTCAAGGTAGCATACCCACCGGAAAACATGAGAGGAAATGACAAATATGATACAGCGGAAAAATTGAAATGTATGAAAGCACTTTATCCTCTTCTTTCATTAATTGTGCAACTGATATAAATGAACATTTCTAGGGTTCCATCAATATGTTATAGTGGCGATAGTTTATTATTAGAATGAAAGCTTTTCTTTCTGGTTTTTTCTTATAATAATTCTTGCTGTGCTGTTCCAAATATATAAACTAAGCATAGGCATCAAAATCATGCTCGCTCTCGATAGTGATCGTCAGTCGGGCACTGTTAAAATTGCTTCCACTGAGCATTTCTCCAGAAAGAAGACTCGGGACACCGAAACCATCTTCTCCGATTCCCAGCCCACTCCATCATTATGGCACTCCTCCCAGGAATGAGGGCCACAAATTTTCACCACCACCGCCGATGTCATTGTATTGTCAGTCGTGCCGTTAAAATTTTCATATGCATTGCCCCGTTGCCTGTGTATCTTCTTATTGTTGTTTGTTGTTGAAAGTTCAGTAATAATTGTCATTGCATTGACAGTCATTTCTAATTCCAATTTATTTTTAGTTTGATTCCATATATTCCCATTATACATATATTTAAAATGCCTTCTCTCTGCTATCTCTAAATTGCTCATATGATAGTCACTGAAGACTTACATGGTCATTAACTTTAGAATTTATAAAATTAGTCGAAACGCACAAACTAGTCCGGACATCCACGATAATCTAAAAAAAAAATACCTTCTGTTTGAGTTCATTTTTCTTTTCCCCGCAAAATACCATCATTATACATATATTTAAAAGATCTTAGAGCATAAACATACTCAAATAAGCCCATAAATGAGGCCGAAAGAAGGGCCCATATAGTGCGAACCCTACTATCCCTTCATATTAACAGAGATTTGGTCCAAATGTAATTGTGTCTGGTCCATAGGCCCATGCGTCGTTGACAAAACTTTCACCAACAAAATAAACTCGATGAGTTTGATAGGTACAACTACTTGACTTCGTTAGATTGTTAAGTAATTAAAGGAGATTGCACTCAAATATCAAGAAATTTTGCTCGTTCCCTAGTTGCATTTAAGAAATTGAAATTCATATATATATATATATATATATATATATATATATATATATATATATATATATATATATATCATGTTTTCTATATAAATAGGATTGGTTCGTGCACAAATAATATAATCCTTTTAATCACAAAATAGGTAGCAATGGAGGCTCGTTTTTATATGCTTGCAATTGTGTTGCTCTTCGCAATGTTTCTTTTTTTATTATTATTATTTATATAGGTGTTCGGGCAGCTTGCGCACACCACAACTAATTTCACGGCCCACTAAACATCCTGCAAACCCAGTGAGCATGTAAGGCACTACGAGGGTGGCTGACGTACATGTTGAGGCTTGAACCCAGGATGCAGAGGCAAGAAAGCCCTTACCACCGCTGAACTACAAGCCTTGGTGTTCTTCGCAATGTTTCTTGAAACCGTAAGAACTTGTCGAGGCAGGGATACTGCCATCCATTTATATAAAACGAGGCATTCAAAAATTACAATTTATTGGATAGATAAATTTTTTAAAATTCACATTAAAAATAAAAATAACAAATAATTTATTATAGGTTTGATAGCAATTTATATAAAAAATAAAACAGACTTTTCTGTATTTTGTTCTTTCTTTTCTTTATAAACTGAATATAATATAAAAAGTTCATCATACCTTGTATATCACTATAAAATATAATTATCTGTATTATAGGTTTATATCTGTTTTTTTATTTAAGTAAAAACAACACAAGCATTAACATCAATATGCTAAAAAACCAAAGTAATTTCTTTAGAATTTCTTCAGGCCAGTATAAATATCTGGACTGATGGGCTTTATATCATTCTTTAAAATTTGAATGGTGGCCAAGAAACTAAAGGAAAAAAAAAAAAGCTACTAAAAACCAAAGAGCCAGCTAAAGAGGAAGACAAATGGAGAGGAAAGGTAAAAAAAAAAGAAGCATATTAATTAGAAACTTCACATTTATTTTTCTATTTATTAAATTCAAAATATGCTAAATAGTTGAGTTAATGACTCGTAAAAGAAATCCAACAATCAACAAGCATACAGAACAATAAGTTAATAGGTTTATTATATAAATTGTTTTTTGTCTTAATAAAATGTTAGTTTCATGCATGCTTCTTCCTAGCTTATTGGGTTAATGAGATCTTAATTGTTAGGTCAGGAAAAAAAACTTTAAATCTTAGAATAATATTCACTATCAGAAAATCTGTGATCAAGTGATTTGAGCACATGATCGTGGTTAGTTTTTATAGTAGCCATGATGACAATTATGTGTTATTGTTGTCCAAGAAAAGGCACCAGTTTCGACTCCCAATGCTACCTCTTCGAGTGCGGTTCCATAACGTAAAGGCGGTGTCCCTTTATAATGGAATCGATTCACCTGTAAGTACGAGGCTCATTGGAAGGACGACCTTTCAATGTAAATTTGTTTTGCTTTGAGTTGGTTTATGTTAAACAATTTATGAACAACTAATATTTTATTAATTTTATTGATCTTCAGGTTCACAAATATTAAGGCTACTTGGGTAATAACATCAATGTTTAATCGTTGATGAAGATTCTATTATTTCAATGCAGTCAGGTTTTCAAACATCCTGATTGGAAATCTCATATCGATGCATGGTTTACAAGATTTAAGATTAGTGTTAACTTAAAATTTTAACTAATTTTTTTTTTGTAAATTCATTTCCTTTATTTAGATTATTGATTTATTTTTTTATAAAATGTTAATGCAATGGTAAATTTGAGTGGGATAGAGAAAATGATAATGTTGCGATAAGGTTTGAGAGAATCACGCTGCAGTTAGATAACAACGAAAACAATACAATAATTATTTTTTATTTTAAATATTGAAATTTCAGTTGCCGGCAACTCATATAGAATGCATTTGCATCATGTAGGTTGTGTGATTTTTGTTATGAGGCAAAAAAAAAAGATAAAAAATATGTTAGAGAAAACGTTTTACCAAACTGGAATGACGTGACGGTTAAAAGGATTTCAAGCTGCCATACATTCCAAAGGGTACATAGACAGAATATATTCAGCACATGACATCCGAGTGTTTCACATGACACTCACATTCCAATGCAGGGAATCAAAGCCGGCAAATTCATGGCTTGGTTACCACTCATAACGATGTCTATGTTCATTTCGTCTCGCATGCGAAGCGGATGGTATGATTAATTTTAATCACATCTATCTTTAATTAATTTGTTGTTATTTATAAATATATTTAACATGTAACATTTTTTATTACCGGCTACAACTCTTGGATGTGAGCCGACCCCAATGGAGCTTTTTGTGGAGATGCATGTGCGGAGTGAAAACCGCCAAAAGGAGGTGCAATAGTTCATCGACAACAGTGCTCAACACTTTATAACATGTTCGTTCAACTATTTTCTTTTGTGAGTTATTATTTTCTTGAATTGAATTTAATGACTTTAGTTTTTATTTCCATGAAACGTATAACAACCAATTGAGGAAGAAACACGGAGATAATCCTTTTACCCACCTGGATTTCAATTCGATTTTGTAGATGGAGGCAGGATTGTCTGGTGGACCCAAGAAATTAGATACATGGACTCTCCAACACTATGACTGAGAATTTGTGTTGCCCGATGCCTGTGTATTTTCTTATTATTGTTGTTGTTGTTGAAAGTTTAGTAATAATTTTCTTTTCTATCTAGTTTTGAATGTAATGGGATGACTTTGAATATAATTGTCATTGCATTAATGACAATCATTTCTAATTTCCAATATATTTTTAATTAGTTTGATCCCGTACCAAAAGGATTATACTGCACTAGTTGGAGGAGATCACTCTATCAATTGATATCCCACGTTCGCAAAAATGTGCACCTTTTCATTTTACATGGATTATACAGTCAATTGATTCAAAGGGAGCACCGGAGTTAATGATCATTCCTGCCTCCTCTTGGCTGATCCTGGCTATGTGATACCTTGCCAGCATTTCTATTTAAAGTTTTGACACTTCTAAGGGGGTTGTTTGAGATTATAATAGCGGTTATGATTTAAAGTGTTTTCTATTTAGAAATATATTAAAATAATATTTTTTTATTTTTTAAAATTTATTTTTAAGATTAACACATCAAAACGATCTGAGAACATAAAAAATAATAATTTTTAGCAATTTTTTTTTTGAAATTTGAGGGAACACGATTTCAACCACGTTTTTGATCTTTGAGGGCCTGTTTAAAATTGTGGTAGTGGTGGCAGTTCAAAGTGATTTTTGTTTAGAAATGCATTAAAATAATATTTTTTTTTAAAAAAATTATTTTTGACATCAGCATATCAAAATGATATAAAAACATAAAAAAGTCATTTTATACAAAAAAAAATTAATTTTGAGGGAACAATGTATTCCTCTTAAAAGCATGTTTGAAATTATGATAGCGGTTAGGGTTTAAAGTACTTTTTACTTAAAAATATATCAAAATAATATTATTTTTTATTTTTTAAAAATTATTTTTAAAATTAAAATATCAAAACAGTCTAAAAATTTTAAAAAAATATGGTTTGACCGCGTTTTCAAATGGGTTTTAATCTTTTATCTACCCCGTGATGAAAGTTTATTAATTTGACAAAGTCAATTGACCGATTCTTAATCAATCATACCTGAATATGTGATCAATCAAAAATAAAAATAAAAATATATAAAAGAAATCAATTAAGACCATGGTTAATACATGGGACCGTGGGGACGGCCACAGTAGTGTTTTTTCCTTCTTCCAGGTATTGCACAAAAATCAAGGAAGAAAAACAATAGAGGGAAAAGAAGAAAAAGAAGAAAAAAGGATACCTGAGCCAAGTCGTTTTTCCACCAACAGACAAGCTGTCAGGGGAAGGAGGGATGACAAGACAATTATGGCAACATTAAATAAGGACACTGTCGGGTCTGGAGAGAGCTGCACGTGTCGCTCAAATATGATGGTCTTCTTACATACGCTATTTATTTTTCTTAATTCGGTTCCTCAGCAATTTTTCTTATTTAGTATTGGTTGCTTGATAACTATTAAATTTTTTATTTAATCTTTAATTTTTCATAACTTTTTAATTTGATTCCAAACTTCATCACACATAAGCCCAATAAAGTCTCACCGATAAAAGGAAATGATAAAGGTTTTTTTTTTTTTATTTGGCCATTGTTTTTTAATAAATTCTTTTTTTTTTTTAATTTGATCCATGATTCTAATATAACTAATCTTCATCTCACCTAAACTAAATGAAAATCCAACCAAAAAGAAAAGAAGCTAAAGAAAATGGAAGAGATAACTAGCTAAATTAGGCTAACTCATTATAACTATACAATAATCCTGACCACACATTTAACATGTTAAATTAGATTGGTGGGAGTTGATCTAATATAGTGTTTTCTTGTCATTTTGCTCTAAAAACCATCTTTTTTTTTTAATTTTTCCTTTTATATTTTGTTATTTAACACTTAGCCTGATTGAGTTAGGCAAAGATTTGAAATGACAGGGTTTTAATTATTTTTTCAAACTAGATCAAGTTTTAAATGTGGTGACCAAGTTGTGATTGGATTCTTTGGTGAAATAGTACATATCAAGCCAATTCTAACATGATTACATTTAGAGTTCATGTTATCGAATGACCAATGACATGGGGTAATACTAGACAAATAAAAAGCAAAGATACTATGAAAAAATTAAAATTATATAGGGCATAAAATTCTCTTGTTGAAAAAAAAAACTAAAATATTGACATAAACCTTGATTATCAAGACTAGGAACTGTGAAATATATTATTTTATTATTTTATATGAGTATTTTAAATTAAAATTATATTCAGTTATTTATTTTAATAAATTAAATATTTATCCAGTTTTTATTTATTTGTTTAATTTTTAGGTAATTAAATTAATTTCTACAAAAATATCAACAAAGAAATTGCAAAACCAATACAAAGAGCAATTTGCTACACACCGTAAAGATACAAATCCAGTACTAAAATACCCGGTTTTCTTCAAAACATCAAAGATTTTCAAAAATAAAAAATGTTTTTGCTTTCAAAAAATTCTAAAAAAGTCCTTAAAAATATTGTTGATTTTTCCTAGATATTTTTATTAAGGTGGATTAATATTGGGTTGTTTTTTATACCATAAGGATACAAACCCAGTATTAAAATATCCAATTTTCATCAAAACATCAAAAGAAAAAAAAAAGAGCCTGCTATCCGAGTTCATTTTTCTTTTCCCAGCAAAATACCTTCACTAAATATGTTTAAAAGATCTTAGAGTCTAAACATATTAATAAGCCCATAAATGAAGCCGAAAGAAGGGCTAGAGGCCCATATATTGGAGCCCTGCTTTGCCTTCGTATTAATAGAGACTGTCCCAAATGTAGTTATTTCTAGTCCACACAAAATCATTTAGCGGCATCATTCCTCCGGGGATGTAGCTATCTTCAATTGGGAAAATCTCAGCTCATAGAGGACGTCCAAAATTGAGTGGATACAAGTTGTTTAACTCATGAAGTCACTTTCTCAATACTAAGGGAATTCCAATACTAAGGCTATTTCAGCATTAATTCCAGCCAATGCTTTTTTTGACAATAATAGGACCTGCACTCCATGAAAAATTGGCCAAACTAAATAACACGTCTTTCAAAGACCAAAAGGAGTCAGTTTCTATATATATATATATGTTTTTCAATACCTTAATTCCAACTGACATGTCGATTATAGATATAGACTAAATTTTAGCTTATGAAAAAGATTTTAATATCTTGTGTTTAACACATATAACTCACAATATGGAGCTTTGTCCTCTTAAAAAAAGAGTTAATTAAATTTTCAAATAACTTGGTCATGTAGCATTTCTTGTGCCTGTTTTCCATTTAGCGGCATCTTTCCTTCGGGGATGTAATTGTCTTCTAATTTGTCCAGAATTTTGCTGGAGGCATCAGCAGCGTAACTAGCATTCTGGGATGTTAACCCATGACTTAGCATTGGGACTCTAGTTGTTGCCTGTGTTACAAATTTAATTTCTGGGCTTGTTTGAATTTTCAACTTTAACATCTATCCCAGAAAAAGAAAAGGAAAAAAAGACGTCCAAAATTGAGTGGATACAAGTTGTTTAACTCATGAAGTCACTTTCTCAATACTAAGATGCAATCTATCGGTAACTTTAACGGTAGAGGATCAACTTGTAAACGAATTCACTTCCCATATAACACGTCTTTGAAAGACCAAAAGAAGTCAGTTTCTATATATATATATTTTAAATTGAGTGAATGATTTTTATACAGTTTAATTTTAAATTTTAAATATAAATTAGATAAAGATTTTAAAGTTTACATGTTGCATATCTTAAATAGTTTTTTTATAATCTAAATTTTTTTTTAAGTTTTAAAAAAATAAATTTCAGCCCCCACCATGGGCCTTGGTAAGTAAACTAAATAATTAGAAATCCAATCCTAATAATTCTAGATAATAAGTCTTAATAAATAAATCAATAGATATAGAGACAATCAAATAAACAATATCCTTGGAAATTACACAACCTTAGTTGTTAAGGCACTTTCAGCACTTTTACATCTGATATCCACGGCTTACATATATTATACAAATGACATTATATATATATATATATATATATATATATATATATATATATATATATATATATATATATATATTTTGCCGGATACCATCATAGACACTAAAGGAAAGAACTTACTAAATTCATGTGAATGATCGATGGATGCTACACAATCTTTTGAAGAATGATATCTAGCATCAACATGGTGGTGGTGGTGGACTTGATAATGGTGGTGGTCGCGGTTGTGATCGTGGTGGTGGTGGTAGTGGTGGTCTTGGTGGAGGACTTTTGACATGAGTAGGAGCATGAACCATTGGAGGTGGAGGTGATGGAACTGTCCTTCTAGGCACCCCCTTCAACTTATAATAAGAGATTTCATTTGATGAAATCACATCAGGGGAAGACCAAGACGGAGGAGCTTCCCATGCAGAGGCTTTGCCGGTGTTACTGATATGAGATGATAGAAGCAGCTCATGGATCAAAATGAAAGAAAGCAAATAAGCTATGCCGCCCATTGTTGCTTGTTATTCATGGAATACTACTCGACATGCCATTTTATATGTGTGGCAGCTGGTGCATGAAACCCTCCAATTAACACTAATTAATTTCAAGGGGTTTGGTAGAGATTTTGCTCACGAAGTCACTTTCTCAATACATGGGAATTCCAATACTAAGGCTATTTCAGCATTAATTCCAGCCAACGCTTTTTTTGACAATAATTATTTCTTGCCATCCACGGACCTGACCTGAGGAAATAACGCGTCTTTGAAAGACCAAAAGAATACACACACACACACATATATAAACACACACATGCATAACATGTATTTTTATTTGACTATTAAATCATATTTAAATTTTACCTATCAATCCAATTTTATAAGAGGGCTAACTATGAACCAAAAGATCTTTAAATTAGGCTTAAAAACTATTTTTCAAGTTAGTTTTGTTATTTTCCTTCTTTTTCTAGTTTTTTTAGGATTTTTATAGTTATTTCTTTATTTCAGGTTTTTGAGTTTTTTTAAAAAATATTTGATAATAAAATTCTAAAGTAAATAGAATTATGTATGTATTATTTGTATTTGTTGTATCACATGTGATGTATCAATCTCAATGTGGAAATTAACTTCTCACCAACAAATTAAAAGGAACCGGACTTGTTGTTACACCTTCAAAGTCTTCTACCTGTCTTGTATAAATAGCAGACAAACACAACTGGGTTTCTTCACAGCATACACTCTCTATCCATCCATCGCCACATATAACAATGCAGGTTCTTTCTTGCATATTGTTAGCAATTTTGCTGCTTTTTGGAGCTTTTGGACCCGGTGCAAGAACATGCTATGCCGTCCGATATATCAATAAAATGGAGCATTCAAGAATCGAATTGCGTGCGTTTGAGAAGAGGAGAATTCCACCTTGGGTACCTCCTCCTGCTCGCGACACACTGCACGGTCAATTAGTACCACCATCACATCTACCACCACCACCTGGAGCCAAATATTAATGTCACACGTGTGCGGCGTCACGGTGAAAATTACATGTTCTTCTCATTTTAAATCTAAAATGTAAATTTATCTATATCTATTTGGCAAATATGGGGATACAAGAAATTCTTGTTGTTTATTGGTGGAAAATGGAATGGAAGTCGCCACCTAGTATTTTGGTCACTAGGAACTCTAACTGGTCTTAGAGATCAGGTACGGGAACTGGTTGCGTAAAGGAAAGGTATTAGCACCCCAAATATGCCCTACCTAAGGTAAGCTGCATTGTTTTATTGTCTGATAAAATCTAAGGTATGGTTCAAGAAAAGTCCTCCTCGGTAAGGAGATCCTTATCTTAATGGGTAATTCTAACGTTAACAAAAGAATTTAATAATTGGAATACGTCTTACGTATAAGATCGTAACCCCAAATACTAAAAGAAAACACAATAATTTTTTTGGAATTTTTGAAATATTGGCCTAGTTCTCATGGCTTGAATAAACTGGTTATTAAAGCCAAAATACATGCTAATACATATATTGTTTTGAAATTTTCTTTGTTGTGTGAAAATACGATGTTATAATATTTATATATATATTGGAGAGACTAGGCCGTATGCATGAAAACAAAACATTTTTTTTAATAAACTTTTTTTTTTGACGAAAACCGGGTATTTTAATACTGGGTTTGTATCCTTACAATATAAAAATACAACCCAATATTAATCCACTTTAATAAAAATATGCAGAAAAAATCGACAATATTTTTAGGGACTTTTTATAATTTTTTTGAAAGCAAAAACATTTTTTATTCTGAAAATCTTTGATGTTTTGACGAAAACCGGGTATTTTTTAACAGTGGTTTTGTATCTTTACGGTATAAAAATACAAACCAACATTAAGCTAATTTGACAAAAATATGCAGGAAAATCAACAATATTTTTCAAAAAAAAAAAATTATTATTTTTTTAATATAATACACACACACACACACACATATATATATATTATAATTTATAATATATAATATATTATATTATGGGGCTGGGCCAGCCCAAATAAATGGGCCAGGCTCAGCCCAAAAAAAAGGGTCGGGCCGACCTCGGCCCATAAAAAATGCTTTTACAGTCTGGGTCAGGACCGGCCCAGACTTGCAAGGCTGGGCCAGCATCGGGCTGGCCCAGTAACCTATGGCCCAGCGGGGGGAACCCCGCCTCATGCATGCAGAACGACTCTGCATGCAGGAGGTAACGCCTGCAATGAAAGCGAAAGCAAGGGGGAAGAAAATGTACCTGGCATGGAGGAGGCGGTCGCTGGTGGTGCTACGGTGGCGTGGCTCGCGGACAGCGGCTTCAGGCGGTGTTGCTGTTGTTCCTAACGGCAGCGAGAGATTTCTTCCTCCTCCCCTTTCCCCTGTTTTTTTCGTTCTCAGTGGTCCTCTCCTTCTCGGTTGTTCCCCTCTGTTTTCGGTTTCCGATTCTTTGTTTTCGGTTTGTTCCTGCTCTCCCCTCTTTTTCGTTCGTTCTTTCTCACTTCTCCCTCTCTCCTCAGGTCCCTTCTCTCTTCGATTTACTCTCTATTTATAGGGGGGAAAAGAGCTGTTCCTTTTGCTAGTGCGCCTTGGGAGCAAATCACGTGGCGGCTGGTCGGCCAGTGACTTCGTTCGGTGGTCTAAAGGTGTGGGGCTTCGGTGGGGGCGAGGAGAGAGAGGCGGGAAGATTTAAAAACAAAGGTTTTCTTCTCCCCCTACTGCTCATTCGGGGGGGAAGAAGAAAGAGGAACAGTGTCGTTCAAAACAACACCGTTCCGGTCTTTTCCTTATATATATATATATATATATATGAAACGGCGTCGTTTTGGAGAAAACACGCCGTTTCATTTAAATGTGCTAATTTTCAAATCAGCCCTCAATCATCCTTTGTTCATTTCAATTGTGTCCCTACGAAATTCAGTCTCCGCCCCTCTTGTTGGCCGCGTTTTTCACTTTAGTCCTTGGCCTCTGATTTATGCAATTAAGCCCTCAATTGATTAATAAACTTTCAATTTCTTCAAGTAGGCCCTTGAACCGAATAATTGCAGCCCCTCCATTTACGCGCATCTTTCAATTTGGTCCCTGGTTTCGGATTTTCTTAATTAAGTCCCTAAATGACCATTAAACTTCAATATATATGCAATTAAGCCCCTGATTTAACCTAAAAAATTCCTAAAAAATATATTTTGACCCCAGAACTTAAATTTCTTTCAATTAAAGCCCAAATTGACTTAAAAAACAATTTTTCTTGCAATCAAATCCCCTATAAAATCAATTAAAACTCCAATTAAGTCCATAAACATCCAAACTTGGGCTTTTCTCCTCAAAATTCAAATTTTCCTTCTCAACAGGGCTCTCATCCTTCAAGAATATACTGTCAAAAATCCAATCTTTGTATTTTTTAACCTCCTTGACCAATTTTCCGACCATTTTCTAAGCGCTTCTGCCTCCTGTTATTTTTCTAACCTTCTTTGGCTATTTATTTTATTTTTTTATGGGGGGCCAAAAATGGGTTACAACAATTAAGATGGATCTAAATCATCTTTCCTCCATTTTCTTATAGGGTTCTTGTGATTTTTGGTTCTCAACTAGGCTTGATCTCCTAATGTTTCGTTTCTGTATTAATTCTCAGCTGTTTAATTTCCTTGCTATCCTATCTTGAATAATTTATCATAAGCGAATACCTCTTTCCTTTTCTTTCACGTTTCAATTTCTTTGTTTTTTTTAAGGTAGTAATTGTGATACTCAGACAAAAAAAAAACTATTTATGTTTTACAAGAGTGTGTGCCAACGAAGCAGATACACATTCACCGATTAAAATCTAGAACTTACACATGTGATTCGTTCGCACCCCCAGGCCAACTGTACAAAGGGTTATTATCAAACAAATTATGTTACAAAATTCAATTTTTATTTATTTATTAATGTGGGTGTCCAGGCCAGCCTGCGTGTACCTTAACTAATCAGATGAGCCCTAAAATTAATGACCATGTAAACCTTCAGTGGCCCTAAGGGGATTCAAACTCGTGATCATTAGAGAGTAAATCCAAAGCCTGACTAGTTGAGCTACCCCTCAAGATTATAAAATTCAAATCTTAATCCTTAGAGTAAATAGCAATGACCTAGTGACACGACCGAAAAATTGATGTCTTCTCCCAAGTGCAGGAATGTCGAAGTAATAAATAACCTGGCAAGACCGGGGTCGAACCACAGAGAGGTTAATTGTACAAATTATAAATAACAATAATACAATAACAACAATAACAACAACAACAACAATAATAATAATAACAACAATAACAATAATAATAACAATAATAGCAATAATAGTAATAATACTAGTAATAGTAATAGTAATACTTAGTATGTGGCGTTGTTACACCTGAGAATGATCTAAAAGATCGGGTCACAGGTTTCTAGCCTATACACTGAGTTTATGAAAAGATCAAAGAGATATATTATATAATATAAACAGAATGTAAATAATAATAATAATAATAATAATAGTAATAGTAGTAGTAATAGTAATAATAATAATAATAGTAGTAGTAGTAGTAGTAGTAGTAGTAGTAGTAATAATAATAATAATAATAATAATAATAATAATAATAATAATAATAATAAAAGAAGAAGATGAAGAAATTAATGAGAACTTTGAGATGAAAGATTAATGGAAGGATTAAACAATGATAAAAAATAAATGTCAAGGTTAAAGGATCCACCAATGGTATTTTAAACAAGTATAGTATAAACTCTTATTACTCAATTTGAAAACCACACACGAGGGAGGTTCCAATCAGATGATTTGTCATTAATAGCTCATTATAAATTATTAACATGATCATATTAATTATCTCATTTACATAACATCAAACTTTTAAATATTATCAGGAATTTATGATGTTAATTGATGTTAACAACAAATCAAGTACATTTCATAGCCCATGTGTAGGTAATATCATACAGTTGGGCTATGAGAGTGCCAGACATTTGTTGTACCAAGTATTATACAACACAAATCTAGATTAACCATTTAACAAGCAAGGTATTAAGAATTAGTAAGATAAAAAGATAAGACATGTTAATATTAAATATTAAGGTTCATGTTGAGTTTATACCATACTTGTTCTTACATCATTAGTGTAACCTTTTCACCTTGACATAATAAACTTAGCTAAACATAATGAAGAAGAGAAACATAAATAAATAAAACAAGAACATAAATAAGATACAAGTTAACTAAGGAAAGGAAAGGAAATGAAAAGCATAAACAAGATATTAATGAAAGCAAAACTTAAGAATTACAAAAAAAAAATATAAAGAGAGAAATAAAGAGCATGAACTTGATCTGAACAACCAAGCCCCTAAATACATGGCAAATGCCTCCTTTTATAGGCCAAAATTCGAAATTATTGATTTGATGACTAATTGTTGAGTGGGTGGCCAACTTTTGACTTGGAGAAAATTCTTATCTTCTTGTCTTAATAAAAACAAAATTCTAGCATCAGAACTGGGTCCAGATCCAATGAAAGTTCTAGGAAATTCTCTTAACTTTCCAGGAAAAAAAAGATGAGGTCATTTGGACTTCTAGAACTCAAGATATGGGCTGAACACTGAATAGTGTCTGGGCTGCAGGACAGATTCGGACTTCTCCGTTGTTACTATAATTTGGACTTGAAAACGGCCTTCTTAGATCTTGATGTCCAAATGAAAGTTGTAGGCCTATGTCTTACTGAATTTATGTAAAACTTTGAGGTCATTTGGACATCTAGAACTCGAGATATGATCCAATTACCGAACAGTATTCCAGTTTGGACTACACCAACATCTCTTTTCCAAGTTTCACCCTCTCTTTATCTTCACAAATTTCAGTAGTTGAATTCATCAATCAATACTTTGATTTATGTGATAGACCTGCATTTAATATGAACATTTACCATATATTAGGGTATTTCATAGTATTAGATTTGTTATTATAAAACATGCTTTAGTTAAGGAGTTATTGATATTTTAAGTGCAAAATGATGATATAAAACCTTGATAAACATGCACTTTTAAGTACTAATCACCTAGGTTGTGTTTGTTTTCCGGAAAGTGGTTTCTGAAAAATTATTTTCCAAACGTTCATTTGTTTGTTATTAGAAAAGTTGGTCAACAGAAAACACTTTCCAGTAAAAAAAAAAATTTGGTTTGTTTCCAGGAAAGTGTTTTTCTTTTATTTTGAGCGGAAAACACTTTTTGAAAGTTGTGAAAAAATTAGAAATGTCATATTATTTGATGATTATATCAAATTTGGTCCTCAAACTTTTGATTGCTATATATATATATATATATATATATTGTTTTGAATATTTATTTTTCAATTTCATCTTTTAGAATTTAATTTTTATATTAACTTTATTCCTCATTTTTATAATTATTATTTGCTTTTCCCTTATCATTTTTTAATTGAAATTTTTTATCTATCAAATTTGATCCTCATTCTTTTGATTGTTACTTATTTGATTTGAAATAATTTATGAAATGTTAATTATTATTATTATTTTAATTTTTTATATTTTTTATATTTGATCTCTATTATTTTGATTATTATTTATTTTATTTGAGATAATTTATGAAATTATATTTTTTTTTTCAATTTCATTCTCATTCAACTTTTTAATTTTTAAGATTTGTTCCTCACTATTTTAATAAACTTGAGAAAAATAAAATATTAATAAGTTATTTTCCAGCTTATTTTCCATGACATAACCAAACACTAAAAAGTGTTTTCCAACTTATTTTTCATTACAATACTAAACATCAAAAAATAATTTATTTTCTTGAAATTCACTTTCCCATAATTCACTTTCTAAAAAAAAAAACTATTTTCCAGCAATCAAACAGGTCTAGATCTTATTTTCACCACTTGCTTTTATTTTTTGATTCACACGCAGATAAACAAAGGGCGGGCTGGAGTTATACTACAGGAGAGGTGAAATTTTAATGAGGTTCTAAAAAAGTTAGATGAATAAAATCACTTATGCTGAAATATTTTAATTTCTTAATTATCCATATCATTGGCACAATTCTAAAATAGTTGATACTTCTACAAATTAATCATAACGTTGTTGAGTTCAAAAAACTCTAATTGTTATCTCAAATACAATCTTTATTGCTTAATATGTAAAATACAAGGTTATAATTTATTTGCATCCTTGCAAGTGTCGCACGTGTGCGGCGGCGCAGCGATCGTCCACCCTCAAGGAAAAAACATCGGAATATTTATTCCTGGCAAATAAGGAGAGACAAGGAATTCTTGTCTCTACATGTGAAAATATGGACTGGGAGTCGCCACCTAGTATTCTGGTTACTAGGAACCCTTACTGGTCTTTAGAGATCAGGTACGGAGACTGGTTGCGTAAAGGGAAGGTGTTAGCACCCCAACTACACCCTACCTAAGGTAGGCTGCATTGTTTTGTCTAATAAAATCTAAGTCATGTTGTGGCTTCCTATTGTCCAAAATATGCATTACGTGTAATGTCATACCCCAGGTTCTATTGTCCAAAAAAAAAAGAATTAAATATCCGGAATATGCATTACGTGTAAATTCATACCCCGGATACTAAGAGACAAACAAAATAAAATTTTTGTTGTTTTTGAAATATTGGTCAATATTCTCTTGACTTTAATAAACTGGTTATTAAAGCCAAAATGCATGCTAAAATATTTTTTTGGTGTATGAAAAATACAATATGAATTTTTTAGCTTTGAGACACTTGGCCGTATGCACAAAAATATTTTTTTCTCTTTTTTCAATTTTTTTGTATTTTTGGAAGTTTTTTGACGAAAACGGGGTATTTGAAAATCAGATTTTTGTATTTTTAACAACATAAAAAAAAATACCACCAAATATTAATCAAAATGACATAAAAATTACATGGAAAAATAAAATGCTGAAAAAAATATTTTTTATTTTTTTCTTTGAAATGGGCCGGATCAGGCCCAAATATATGGGCTGGGCCGAACCTGGCCCAAAGAATGGGCTAGTTACTGTGCACATAGTAACCGGGTTACTGTGTGCACAGTAACCAGAGAATTAATCTGCGGGTTACTGTGCAAATGCACAGTAACCGTGAATTAATTAGCGAGTTACTGTGCTGTAATTAATCTTCATCTGCTGCAGAACGTAAACGTTCTGCATGCAGATGAAGCTGAACAAAAAAAAACGACGGGAAAGGCTACCTAGAGCGGTGATGATATTGGCAGCAACTGATGTGGCAGGGGTGGCGGCGGCGGAACTGGCTGTTCGCGGTGGCCGGCGGTGCTGTTTTCCTCTCTCACTCTCCTCTGTTTTACTCTCTTCTCTGCTTCTTCTTCTTCTTCGCTCTCTCTCCCTTCTCTTCTGCTTTCTTCTCTCTGTCTCTCCCTTCTCTTCTCTTCCCCCCCTTTTTTTCTTTTCTCCTCTTTCGGGTCTCCTCCTTTTTCTTTTTCAGCGATTGTCACCGGCTATTTATAGCCAGTGAACAGTAACATAAGAGTTGATTTCTGCCTAAATTGTTGCCTAATTGTAAGAAAAAACGTCCCTGCCTAACATTGCCTAACATGCCTAATATGACAAAAAAATTTTTGTTTTATTATATATAATAATAAATATTTATATAGGTAAAATTAAAAACTCAAATCAGTATTAGAAAAAGCCCGACTCAACCGCTAAAAATCAATTTTAATTACCGAAAATTATGTCGAAACATAAAAAACTTTCAGTGGGTATCAACCCGATGAACCGGGTTTTGACCACAAAATAACAGTTTTGACCCAAAATGACCTGAAACTCATTTTTCATCCTGGTCGACATGGTTTGACCCGGTGAACTCGGTTTTGATGGAAAGATGCGGTTGACTCGAGAAAAAAATATTCTTTTGAAATTTAAATTTTTTTTTTTTTTTTGGATTTTTATAAATAATAATAGAAATAAAATAACATTCAAGAAAAACTTGGTGAATCCAAAATTGGGTTACAACAGCAAGTATCATAAATATTCTTTTTAACAGCCAATCACAAAAAAATATTTCAGCATTAATTCCAGCCAACGCTTTGTTTTGACAATAACAGGACCTGCACTCCATGAAAAATTGGCCAAACTAAATAACACGTCTTTGAAAGACCAAAAAAAACTAAAATATTAGGTATAAACCTTGTTTATCAAAGACTCGAGAACAGTGAAAAATATTATTTTATTATTTTATATGAGTATTTGAAATTAAAATTATATTCAATCATGTATTTTAATAAAATTTAATATTTATTTAGTTATATTTACTTAATTTTTAGATAATTAAATTCATTTCTACAAACATATCAACAAAGAAAATGGCAAGCCAATACAAAGAGCAATTTGCTACTCAATCCAATAGTTTGTACCTGCCATTGGAGGGATGACTTCAAAAGGCTATTTCAGCATTAATTCCAGCCAACGCTCTTTTTGACAATAATAATTTCTTGCATAACGCGTCTTTGAAAGACCAAAAGAATATATATATATTAAATGTATTCAAATTTTACAAGGACATTCTATCAGCCCAGTTTTATGAAAGGATTAGCTCGTTATAACTAAATATGGTCAAAAAATTATTTAAATTAGAATTAGAAAATATCTTCTAAGAGGGCTAACTATAGATTTAAAAAATATTTTTCAAGTTAGTTTTTTGTTTTCCTTCTTTTCTAGTTTTTTGAGGATTTTTATAGTTTTTTTTATTTATTTTCAGGTTTTTTAGTTTTTTTAAAAAAGTATTTGATAATAAAATTCTAAAGTAAATAGAATTGTGTATGTATTATTTGTATTTGTTGTATCACATGTGATGTATCAATCTGAATGTGGAAATTAACTTCTCACCAACAAATTAAAAGGAACGTCGTTGGTCGAGGACTTGTTGTTACACCTTCAAAGTCTTCTCCCTGTCTTGTATAAATAGCAGACAAACACAACTGGGTTTCTTCACAGCATACGCACTCTGTATCCATCCATGGCCACATAACAATGCAGGTTCTTTCTTACATATTGTTAGCAATTATGCTGCTTTTCGGAGCTTTTGGAACCGGTGCAAGAACTTGCTATGCCGTCCGATATCTCAATAAAATGGAGCATTCAAGAATCGGATTGCATGCGTTTGAGAAGAGGACAATTCCCGCACGTGTGGGAAATCCAGCTCCTGATCCCAACACAATGAACAGTCAAGCCACACCACCACCTGGAGCCATATCTTAAGATGGATCTAAATCGTCTTTCCTCCATTTTCTTAGAGGGGTTCTTGTGATTTCTAGTTCTCAACTAGGCTTGATCTCCTAATGTTTCGTTTCTGTATTAATTCTCAGCTGTTTAATTTCCTTGCTGTATATCCTATCCAATGAAATTCCTAAAGAACATCAATTGCTGCTAGTAGAAAGGAATCAGCTTATCTTATTACTTACAGATTCAAGAGCAAATTATTTACAACTTACATTAAAAACATTACAGAATGGAGAGGAAATTATATATAAAAAAAAAAAGATGACATAAGCTGGTTTTAATGCATGACTCCAGGAGGTGACTTTGGTGGTGTTCCCATATACCATGTCGCTTGTTGGCCACCGGAGCAGAGATCGATCTGAGTTACGGGAGCAGTTCCTCTCCTCCTAAGTTCATTATAACCATTAACCACTCTGGGATACGATGCAACACCGTTCATGAAAGCTCCATTTTGTAGAAATGGACGCCGATATCCCTGCCATAACAAGATTTTTCCGTGGGTGCAGAAACTGCTAAGATGAACAGGTTCATGGATATTCATGAAATGAACTTTCATTGCTTCATAACATTCATGAAATACTTACTACTTACCTCTATTTATTGTTTCAAAGCCTTTGAAGTCAACTTGTCAGCTGTGAAATGGTTTGGAAGTTGACTTATAAGTTACCTTGTCCAGCGGACACAATTTAAAAACATAGAGTGATAGTAATTCAGTGTTTGGTATAATAATGGCTTTATAATATCATGGAGAAATTTGTCTATATATACTTATATATTGCATCATTTATATATATATATTGAAAGGGGTATCCACTATTGATCTAAAGGGATATTGCCATCAATTTATATGAAAAATATTACTCATCTGTTGTGAAAATGACCGTTTGAATGAAATTAATTAGCAGAGGGATTATTAGATAAGGTAAATTAAAATAACTCTCTTAATATATCATAAAATTATGGTGATTATCTAAAAATTAAAAAAACATAATATAAAATGTCTTCAATGTTAAGAAGAATGATTTTAAAAATATTAAAGAGGCGCTTGATATTGTGAGAAAATCTCCTACTCCCCTTAAAAGAGTACTTTATGTATATTTTATTTGAATTTACACTGAAACTATTGATTATATGTTAGATGCGTGATTGTTAATTGTTATAAAAATAGTTAATAAAAGGGTAATAACAAATTAAAAGTTGCAATTAATTGAAATATAATTGATAAAACGTGTAATATGCAATGATGTATTGATAGATTTTCTAGACTTAAAAGAAAAGAATAAAGAAAGAAACAAGAACAGGATGAACATGTATATATATATATATAGGCGTGTCGACCGCCTTGAGTCACCCGCCACTTGCCAGCATCACTTTTGGTAACTTTCTGATCGTCCGGAAAGCATGGGCCACCAGTTTGTGGCCTCCAAAACTCCACCATTGGACCAAAGGAGCTGCCACAAGTCAAACCGAATGAGAGGATGAACTTGTATCTACGGCCTGTACAACCTTATTCTTGAGGATATAATCTTACACGAATGAACTTGATAGGCGTTTAAATTTCAGAGCACCGGTCCACGCCTTGGAGCAGGCTGAGGTGGTGGAGGAGCTGATGGTCGTCGTAATGCCATATTTATTTGCAATCTCTTCAACTTGTAACCAGTGCCATTGTTAGAAGGAATAGCACCGAAAGCCATCCCTAAAACATGCGAGTAAACCAAAGCGTAGATGAAGATAAACTTGAGCAAACAAGAAATTGCACCCATCGGATATATATGAAGCAACCTTCTTGTTTCAGAGACCAACGTACTGATCAATAATCCTTTCTTCATAACTCGATTGAATCACTATATAGTGAAACCTGACCACTCAGTACTGTCATTGTCGTTCTAGTGGTTGAATTAAGATAAAGAAGAAATTGTAGAGCAGTCAAGACTTTATAACTCATTAATAAAATAAAATAAAATAAAATAATTAAAACAAGAAGAAGAAGATAATGTCAGATTATACTAATTTTGCTATCGACATCAATGACTTCAACATATTCCAGGAAAAATATTTGTTTCCAATGCCCAACAATATTGAAAGCGCTGGTCGTTATTCAAGATACACAAGTTTAGTCTGACGTCGGTAATTTTTTCATCATTCTTGGCATCATTATTTTTATCGTATCACTTTTTTAATCGTTAAAACTTTATAGGTTGTGAGGAGTTCTAGACAAGCCCAATATGTGTAGTTCAATTATAAATTTGGATTTAACCGATGGATTAAACTAAATTAGGCTAGGAACCTACTATTTTGGAAATTTATTTATTTATTTTTTCTTGTTATTTTTGGATTAATGTTTTTCTATTTAGTTTGGAACTTTCAATTTAATTAGGCTTTTACTAATTATAACTTTTTTTAATATACATAAACAACCCTGAAAACTATTTTTGATAGAAGTGAATTTTATGAATTATTGGTTTTCAAAATATATAAGTGGTTTGTCTAAAATTTTCTTATAGTAAAGGGTTATAAAGTTTTTTCTCTATATAGTTGAGTACAGTAAAATTTTAGAAATTAAGAAACCCACGCCTGTTTCATGGTCGTCGTTATTAGATCAATGGAGGAAGATTCAGCAACATAAAAGGGTATGAGAGTTCCAGCTTAATTAATTTGCAACCAAAACTGCAAGGCAGTATGTATGTTTTTACATTTTATATTGCCAGTTCAAATTGTCAGGGGTTAATATATGTGATCAATAATGGGCTGAAATTTCAGAAATCTCTCTCCCTCTCTCCCTCTCTCTCTCTCTCTCTCTCTCACACACACACACACACACACACACATTTTTTTTTAGTTGTCAGGAAAGCTACTTTGTTTACAATCATTAATTCATTTGTTGAAGCAAATCTGTGGGCAGTGTAGTGGTTCTCAAACAACGTTGGTGAAATACTAAGATGGGATCTCATAGGTCTCCAATGGGCCATTTTGTGTGTGCGCTGCTGTAGCAGCACGCTGGTCTTTGTCCCTCTCTGCAACTTGGCTGATATATATATATATATATATATATATATATAGAGAGAGAGAGAGAGAGAGAGAGAGGCTACTTGACAAGTTAATTCACAAGAAGAAGAAAAACGAATTCAGGACACGGGATCCATGACCCTACAAATGCTATAAAAGACTGTACACACACACACACACACACAGAGAAAGTAGCGATTGTTCAAAAGCTTAATTGTGTAGGAAGAGCTTGGCATGGGCGATTAGGCGTTGGTCTTTGGTGGTTTTTTCTAATCAAAATGCGATGGGGTTGGTCTCGTTGATGATGGAGTGCTGAAACAGGCGGCTTCAAGACTGATGACTGCGATTGATGCGAGGTTGGAAACTGTCAACTCAGCAAACTCTTGAAAAAACAGAAGCTTTTAGTTATTAGTGCGGTTGTTATTTTTTTTAAAATAATTTTTTATGTTAAAAAATATATTTTTTATTTTTTAAAAAATTATTTTTAATATCATCATATTAAAATCATTTAAAAATATTAAAAATATATTAATTTAAAATTAATTTAAAAAAAATCAAAAAATTTTAAAAATATTTTTAAAACATGAAAATAAATAGGCTTTATATCCACAGGAACTACGCATGTGCAAACATGGGGGACTTTACCAAATTGGAAGACCTTATGCTCTCGTAACTTTCATGCATATTTTGATGAGTTTCATTGAAAAGAGAAAATCTCTTCAACTACTGTACCAGTTTTTAGTTGAGCCTCTTGAATTTCTCTTGATTGGTTGTTGTTTGAGATTCGCATATTCAATGGGGTCTTCGAGGAAATGTAACTTCGTAATTTGAAGATGAACTTTCAATGTTTATATATGTTCATGAAGATCTTAATGGAAAAATGAGTTTCCTTTCTTTTTGGTCAAGCGGCTATAGATTAAATTAAATTGGAAAAATCTATTTCAAAATCAAAAAAGCTTGAATACATAAAATCAAAACTTTCATCAAAAAAATTAAACTGGAAAATTATATCTATTAAAAAAATTTACATTTACCAGTATCTAGCGTTTTCCATTAATAAATCTATAATTTATTTTATATTTATTATTATTATACTATATTTTTATTTACAATAACCAAATTACAATATTTTTTAAAAAAATTTCATGCTAAAATATATTAAAATAATATTTTTATTTTTTAAAATTATTTTTAAGATTAGAGCATCAAAATAATCTAAAATATATATAAAAAAAATAATTTTAAATAAAAAATATATATAGGATAGCTCACGTTCCGCTTAATGTTGTAGATTGCTGTGCTAAAGGAACGCAGCAAGGCAGAAAAAACGCTGAACAAGAAGTTGAGAAGGGTGGCAAACTGATGATGAACAAAATGATGAAATGATTTCGAGCATACTTATTAAACCTGGGTGGGGAATTCACTCGGTTAAGAGATTGGATTTCTGATTTTATGGATCAACTTAAAAAAATTAAAAATAATATTTAAAATTTTAATATTTTATATGAAAAAATCCAATAAATTTAGGCTATACATATTATAAATAATAAAATTTAAAATAATATTTTTTAAAAAATTATCCCACAATAAAAATATATTATGTTAAGCTTTTAAGTTGAAGTATTTAAATCAAAAACATTTTTATCCCGTATTGAAAAAACATTTTTTTTCTTAGAATATATAGTATATATACTAATGGATTTCAAATCCCACATTGAAAAAACATAATGTTTTTCTTAGGAATATAGAATATATATATTAATGAGTTTTAAATTCTACATTAAAAAATATAATATTTTTTTTTGAAAACATAGAAATATATATACAAAAGGGTTTCAAATCTCATATTAAAAAGATATTATGTTATCCTTTTAAGTTAAAGTATTTAAACCAAAAAAAAAAATTATCCTAAATTGAAAAAACTTAACTTTTTTCTTGGGAACATAGATTATATATACTTATAGGTTTCAAATTTCATATCAAAAAAACATAATTTTTTTTCCTTGAAACATAAAGTATACATACAAAAGAACTTTAAATCCTGCATTAAAAAAACGTAACTTTTTTTCTTAATAACATAAAATATATATACTACTGGATTTCAATTCCTACATTTAAAAAAAAAAAAAAAACCTAGGTCTTATCCGGATTCACCTGGGTCACCCGAGTCATGGGTTGACCCACCAAATTGACCGGGTTTTTCTAAGTTGTTGTCTCAACTGATTTTTTATTAAACCTAGACTAGTCTAACTATGAGGTGAACCGAATCTTGGATTGACCTTTCAGTCCAGATCGGGTTTAATATCCAGGATTTAAGAGTGAAACTCAGCTCAGGTCTCACCCTCTTTTTAACATTTGTTACCCTGAATTAATAATATTATTCTTGCTTTGTGCTTTACTTCGGTCCTACATACTAGAAGCCTGTCTTGTCATTTAGAAAATGAAAAAGGTAAATTCATACTTGATTTGGCAGGTTAATCATAAATGTCGTGTACATGCAGAACTCTTAATATTAAAAAATATATTTTTATTTTTTAAAACCAAAACACTTTTTTTTTATCCAATATTTATATTATCTTTATAATTATTAAATTGATTGAATGATTTTTATACAGTTTAATTTTAAATTTTAAATATAAATTAGATAAAGATTTTAAAGTTTACATGTTGCATATCTTAAATAGTTTTTTATAATCTAAATATTTTTTTTAAATTAAAAAAAAATGAATTTCAGCCCCCACCATGGGCCTTGGTAAGTAAACTAAATAATTAGAAATCCAATCCTAATAATTCTAGATAATAAGTCTTAATAAATAAATCAATAGATATAGAGATAATCAAATAAACAATATCCTTGGAAGTTACACAACAGTTGGCCTTAGTTGTTAAGGCACTTTCAGTACTTATACATCTGATATCCACGGCTTACATGTATTATACAAATGACATTATATATATATATTGCCGGATACCATCAGAGACACTAAAGGAAAGCAAAAATCCCTTGAAGCTTGAAACTTACTAAATCCATGTGAATGATCGATGGATGCTACACAATCTTTTGAAGAGTGATATCTAGCATCAACATGGTGGTGGTGGTGGTGGTGGTGGTCGTCTTCGTGGTCGTCGTCGTCGTGGGGGAGGAGGCGGCGGCGGCGGCGGTCGTGGTGGAGGACTTTTGTAATGAGTAGGAGCATGAACCATTGGAGGTGGAGGTGATGGAATTGTCCTTCTAGACACACCCTTCAACTTGTAATAAGAGATTTCATTTGATGAGATCACATCAGGGGAAGACCAAGACGGAGGAGCTTCCCATGCAGAGGCTTCGCCGGTGTTACTGATATGAGATGATAGAAGAAGCTCATGGATCAAAATGAAAGAAAGCAAATAAGCGATGCCGCCCATTGTTGCTTGTTATCCATGGAATACTACTCGACATGCCATTTTATATGTGTGGCTGCTGGTGCATGAAACCCTCCAATTAACACTAATTTAATTTCAAGTCGCACTACTTTACAGTTAGCGCTCTGATTTCAAGGGGTTTGGTAGAGATTTTGCTGCAAGTCAAAGACAGCTAGACATGGGAATCACAACTTCGCAGCTTGCAGGTGTTTTCCTGGAAAGTGTTATATGGAAAGCAGATATAGCCTTTGGGCAGTGATCCTCAGTGTAAAGCAACAGGTGAATTAAACTATAGAGATAAGACAGATAGCCATTGTGTGAGTACGACCGCTCAAAGGCCTTCCATATAACACTTGGCAGGAAAACACCCGCAAGCTGCGAAATTGCGATACCTTGCCGGCATTTCTACCTAACCTTTTGAGACTTGGCTGTTTGGGATTGAGGTGTGACCTGCTTTTCAAAAAAATTCAAACTTTTTTTTTTTTTTTTGCTAAAATTGAGTTCGGTTTGTACTTTCTAGATCGTTTTGATGTGCTGATATCAAAAATAATTTTTAAAAAATAAAAAAACATTATTGGCATGCTTTTCGGCACGAAAAGCTATTTGAAAAGCAACAGCTACCACACTCCCAAACACTCTCTTTTAAAATATTATAAGATCATTTAAAAACACGGTTCAGCCGTGTTTTTAATTTTTTATATTATTTTTATTATTTTGATATATTGATTTTGTCGCACCCTCACGGCGGAGCGCGGCGACCAATCGATTGAATTTCAGGTTTTTTTTGTTTTTGTATAAAGGAGTCGCCACCTAGTTTTATGGTCACTAAGAACCCTAACTGGTCTTTCAGAGATTTTAAGGCAAGGGACTGGTTGCGTAAAGGGAAGGTATTAGCACCCCTAGTACGCCCTACCTAAGGTAAGCTGCTTGGTGTTTGGTTTGCTCTATAATTGCTATGGTGTTGGTGTTTTCTAATCCCATCAATTTTCCTAGGTTTGATTCAAATAAAATTTATTTGGATAGAAATCCAAGGAGATTCCATGTGCTTTGAAAGCTCATTTTTCCCTTTAGTATTTCAAGAGTTTGCGACTCGTAAATCGCAAGGAAAGGGGAAAAAAAAATTTAGAAATCTAGGACGCTACAAAAAACCTATATTTTTTTATATTTTATACTCTCACGGCTCGTAAACCGTGGAGTAAGAAAATTTTTGAAATGTTTTCGATTATAATCAAGGCTTCTTTCACGAATGTGTGCGGATTTATTACTCCCAATAATATTTTGGATATTCGTTCTTTAAAGATTTCTTTATCCAAACATTAGCGGTGAATAATAGATTAATTCCCCCCAAAATAGGATTTTTATATTTTTTTGAAATATTGGCCAATACCCTTTGGAGTTTTACAAACATGTTGTAAAATCCAGAAATGCAAGAAAATAATTTTTTTGTTATGTTTACGAAATCCATGCGAAAACACCTTTGTTGAAACTTCAAATATTTTTTTATACATACATAAAAAAGGAATTCAAAACATGTTAGGGTATTGGCCGTATGCAACACACAAGAAAACATTTTTTATATTTTTGTCGAAACGCAAACATCACAATTAGACGTAAACATCAAAATGGAAAATAGCAAGCCATCATACATATTATAAGAATTACAAGAAGCTTGAAACAATTCGTAACAAAAACCCATCAAAGCCAAATCAACTTAAATTTTTGTAACTGGAAAGGAATAAACCCGTATGTATGAGGGAGCCACAGTTTTAGAACTGAAATTTTGAAATCAAACCCATATGTCCGTGCCTCACAACCCCATTATTTCCTCACCTTAAAAACAAACTGCCTTATTCATTTCACAACGCCAACAGAGAGAAACAAAACAGAAACTGGGAAAGCATGCTTTATTCGTATATAGGAAAAACAAAACCATGGCCGGCTAATCTCTCAAGAAGCAGAAAAAAAAACCGAACAGAGAAAGGAGCTGATGATGAAGAAACAACAGCCCCCTTCCCCGGTTCCTTAAATCTGAAACAGCTAAAGAAAGAAAAAAAACGGAACACCAAAAGCTAGCCCTCTTAACATAGTCACTCATCAAAAACTCAAAACCACGGCAGGAACAAAACAAGGCAAGCGTTCATTGTGTACATAGTAAAAAAAACCGAATGTGCAAAGCAAAGCAAAGAGAAAAGAAAAAGGTGCAACAGATTTAAAGGCAGCAAAGGAGAAGAAAGTTAAGACTTACCTGCAGGTCTCACTGTTTTCTTTTCTGCAAAGGATGAAATAAAACCAAGCAAAACGTTGCTGTCCAGCTTTAGCAGCAAAGTTCCCTCTTCGTCTTGTCTTTTCTTCTTTTCTTCCCTCACGGTGCTACCAGAACGCAAACAAGAAACTCCCTTTATTCTGCGTTTTTTTACTCTGCCTCTCTTGCGTTTTTTCTTTTATGTTTCTGCTCTCTTTATGCTATGTTTTTTTGCTCTCTCTTTTCTTGCCCCCGTTAGGTCATTAGAGGGGCTTATATATAGTCTAAAATGTCTCCATTTAAGAAGGATTCAATGCATTAATCCTAGGACGTAAATCCCTACTGATTTGCAGTAAAAAAAACGCAAAAGGAAGCTGCAATATTCTGACTTTATGTTGGTTCTTTACGTCTGATTTCTTTCTAGTTTTAGAGGTGGGTGTGGCTGTTTTCTTTCCTTTCATAGGGCCAGCTGCTCCCTTTGAAATGAGGCCAGAAAAAACGTGGTTGCAGCTCCCAAAATCAGACATGATGATAAAGGAAAAACAGCAGGAATTTGCAGCGAAAAAGGAAAGAAAATCAGCTGGATGGTGCAGCTGCAAGGTCTCATTTTCCTTATTGGTGTGGAAAAAATCCTATCATTTATGATGATCCATCCTCCCTCTCCAGCTTTCCATATCCTTCTTCAATTCAATCCCTCATTTTAAAACTTTTCGGTTTAGTCCTTGGTCCCAAAAAAATCCTTCGAATCAGCCCCATGAACTTGGGCTATATCCTTCCCGCGGCAGAATTTTCTACCTTCACGTTAGATGTTCAAATGGGAATATCTTGAGCTTCTGATATCAGAATCAAGTGATTCAAAAGCCAAAATTATTCTGCGCATCTAGGACTACAACTTTGATAAAGGAGTCGAAGTCAGATAAAATCTTTTTACAGAACAGAATCTAGCAGTAATGTGGTTGGTCAAAAGGGATCTCCAGGTCTAAACTCAAAACTGACGAATACCGGGAATCCTGATATGACTGAGAGTATGAACTAAGAATAAAAAACACAAAAACTAGGCCAACAATAAAGTTTTTTTTTTTTTGAGTGCAGACTTGGGTCAATATCCTTCTCGCGGCAGAATTATCTGCCTTCACGTTAGATATTCAAACGGGAACATCTAGAGCCTCTGATATCAGAATCAAGTGATTCAAAAGCTCAAATTATTCTACGCATCTAGGACTACAACTTTGATGAAGGCGTCGAAGTGAGATAAAATCTTTTTACGGAACAGGAACTGACAGTAATCTAGTGGGTCAAAAAGGGATCTCTAGGTCTAACTCAAAAACTGACGAATGCCGAGAATCCTGATATGACTGAGAGTATGAAATAAGAACAAAAATCTCAAAAACTAGGCCAAAAATAGAGTTCTTTTAGTGCAGACTCGTGTCAATATCCTTCTCGCGGCAGAATTCTCAGCCTTCACGTTAGATATTCAAACATGAATATTTTGAGCTTCTGATATTGAAATCAAGCGATTCGAAAGCCCAAATTTATCTACGCGTCCAGGACTACATCTTTGATGAAGGAGTCGAAGTGAGGTAAAATCGTTTTAGAGAAACAAAATCTGGCAGTACTCTAGTTGGTCAAAAAGGTTCTTGATCCGACAATGTTGAGCATCCAAATCTGACTGAGAATCTGCTCTAAGAACAATGATCCCTAGGACCTATTAAAGGTGTACGTCAAAATTCTTTTAGCGAACATGAGCTAAACTCCTATACTCTGTTCAAAAGAGGTATACACCCTCTCCAGCACGTAGGGGTCCGAAATTGGGTAACAACAGATTTTAAAAATAATTTTTTTAAAAAATTATTTTAATATATTTTTAAATAAAAAATATTTTAAAAAACAATCACTACCACACTTTTAAAATGAATTTTTTTATTGACATGTCCATCCATTGTTATGTGGCGATGGATGGGTAGAGAGTGTGTATGCTATGAAGAAACCCAGTTGTGTTTGTCTGCTATCTATACAAGGCAGGCAGATGATGGAAGAAGACTTTGAAGGTGTAACAACAAGTCCTCGACCAACGTCATTCCTTTTAATTTGTTGGTGAGAAGTTAATTTCCACATTCAGATTGATACATCACATGCGATACAACAAATACAAATAATACATGCACAATTCTATTTACTTTAGAATTTTATTATTAAATATGTTTTTTAAAAAAAATTAGAAAACCTGAAAATAAATAAAAACTATAAAAATCCTAAAAAAACTAGAAAAGAAGGAAAATAACAAAACTAACTTTGGAAAATATTTTCTAAGTCTAATTTAAAGATCTTTTGGTTCATAGTTAGCCCTCTTAGAAAATATTTTCTAAGTCTAATTTAAATAATTTTTTGATCATATTTAGTTATAACGAGCTAATCCTTTTATAAAACTGGGCTTATAGAATGTCCTTGTAAAATCTGAATACATTTAATATATATATATATATCCTTTTGGTATTTCAAAGACGCGTTATGCAAGAAATTATTATTGTCAGAAAGAGCGTTGGCTGGATTTAATGCTTTTGGTCCATCCTTCCCATGGCGGCTTGAGGTGGAAAAACGACTTAGCTCAAACATCCTTTTTTCTTCCTTTTCTTCTCTTCCCTCTATCCTTTTCCTTGCTTGATTTTTGTGCAATACCTGGAAGAAAGAAAGAACAAAATGCAGAAAAGTCTGTTTTATTTTTTATATGTATTGCTATCAAATCTATAATAAATTATTTGTTATTTTTATTTTTAATGTGAATTTTAAAAAAGTTATTTATCAAATAAATTGTAATTTTTAAATGCCTCGTTTTGTAGAAAGAGATGGCAGTATCCCTTCCTCAACAAGTTCTTGCGGTTTCAAGAAACATTGCGAAGAGCAACACAATTGCAAGCATATAAAAACGAGCCTCCATTGCTACCTATTTTGTGATTAAAAGGATTATATTATTTGTGCACGTACCAATCCTATTTATATATAAAATATGGAAGACTTTGTCACAAACAATTAGAGTATGTTTGTCTACGCAGTTGTGGCTGCGTTTTGCATAAAACATAATCAGCAGCTGTTTGGTAAAAAATAAACTTGATTTATTGTGCATGGGATCCATGTATTTTTTGCGTTTAAAATGCTGAAAATAAAAAGCATAAAAAACCTGTTTTTCATGCACGGTAGCCTCTAAAAACTAACGAACTAGCCTTTATATGGTTGAATTTTCGCTCCTCCAGCTTTCCAATTTTCAACTTTAATGTTACTCTGTTTTTCCAAATATTACAGTTTCTTTGTCCTTCCACAAATAGCTAGGGAGTTCACTGCCATTAAATATATAGCTTGGAAACCAGAATCGTTCTTCCTTTTCTTGTAGTAGACAAAACAAAATTGAAGCTACTAAATTAACCTTTTACGAACATCAACCTAAAATGGATAGAGATTATAGCGTATCTTCTCTTGATGAGATTTCTTTGTTTTAGCATGGCTATTTTCCCTAAGGATTAAGATTTGCATTTGTAACATGATCTGTTTGATAATAACTCTCTGTACAGTTCTAGATTTTAATCAGTGAATGTATATCTTCTTCGTTGGCAGTTGGCACTCACTCTTGTAAAACATAAATAGATCTTTTTTTCGTTTGAGTATCGCTATTACTTCCTTAAAAAGAACAAAGAAATTGAAACGTGTAATAAAAGGAAAGAGGCATTTGCTTATGATAAATTATTCAAGACAGGATAGCAAGGAAATTAAACAGCTGAGAATTAATACAGAAACGAAACATTAGGAGATCAAACCTAGTAAAGAACTAGAAATCACAAGAACCCCTCTAAGAAAATGGAGGAAAGACGATTTAGATCGATCTTAATATATGGTTCTAGGTGGTGGTGGACGTTGTTGTGGTGGACGTTGTGGTGGTACGAATTGACTGCGCATTCTGTTGGGATCAGGAGGAGATACCCGATGCGCGGGAATTCTCCTCTTCTCAAACGCACGTAATCCGATTCTTGAATGCTCCATTTTATTGACATATCGGACGGCATAGCAAGTTCTTGCACCGGGTCCAAAAGCTCCGAAAAGCAGCAAAATTGCTAACAATATGGAAGAAAGAACCTGCATTGTTATATGTGGCGATGGATGGGTAGAGAGTGTGTATGCTATGAAGAAACCCAGTTGTGTTTGTCTGCTATCTATACAAGGCAGGCAGAAGACTTTGAAGGTGTAACACCAAGTCCTCGACCAACGGCATTCCTTTTAATTTGTTGGTGAGAAGTTTCCACGTTCGGAATTGATACATCACATGTGATGCAACAAATACCTGGAAAATAAAAGAGAGTGGTGAAATTAGCAAGGATCTAGGTCATTGCTATTTTTTATGAGGATTAAGATTTGAATTTTATAATCTTGAGGGTTAATTCAATCAGTTAGATTTTAAATTTGTTTTTTAATAGTCATGAGTTTGAACTTGTTTAGGGTCACTGAAGATTTATATTATCATTAATTTTAGAATTATGTGATTAGTTAAGGTTCGCGCAAACTGATGTAAATATCATGTTAATAATAATAATAATAAAAAGATTTGAATTTTGTAACATAATCTGTTTGATAATAACCCTCTGTACAGTTGGCCTGGTGGTGCAAACGAATCACTTGTGTAAGTTTTAGATTTTAATCAGTGAATGTATATCTGTTTCTTCGGTACTCACTCTTGTAAAACATAAATAGTTTTTTTTCTTGTTTGAGCATCGCTATTACTACCTTAAAAAGAACAAGAAATTGAAACGTGTAATAAAAGGAAAGAGGCATTTGCTTATGATAAATTATTCAAGATACATAGGATAGCAAGGAAATTAAACAGCTGAGAATTAATACAGAAACGAAACATTAGGAGATCAAACCTAGTTGAGAACTAGAAATCGCAAGAACCCCTCTAAGAATAGGGAGGAAAGACGATTTAGATCGATCTTAATATATGGTTCCAGGTGGTGGTGGACGTTGTTGTGGTGGACGCGTTGGTGGACGTTCTTGTGGTGGAAGATCACCGCTGCGCGGTGATCTGTTGGGATCAGGAGAAAATACCCGATATTTGGGAATTCTCCTCTTCTCAAACGCACGTAATCCGATTCTTGAATGCTCCATTTTATTGACATATCGGACGGCATGGCAAGTTCTTGCACCGGGTCCAAAAGCTCCGAAAAGCAGCAAAATTGCTAACAATATGGAAGAAAGAACCTGCATTGTTATATGTGGCGATGGATGGGTAGAGAGTGTGTATGCTGTGAAGAAACCCAGTTGTGTTTGTCTGCTATTTATACAAGGCAGGCAGATGGTGGAAGAAGACTTTGAAGGTTTAACAATTGCTAACAATGCTGGCGTGGCTTGGTGTTAAAGGATTTGAAATCTGAACAGCAGGTCTTGAGTTCAAGTCAAAACGTGTATTTTTTGTAAGAGCCTAGGATATTTGAAGTTTTACTCGCTTACCTAGATTTATAAAGTGCGCTTTATGAGGAGTAGGGTTTTCTCAAATCCAAAAAAAAAAAAAAAAAATTGCTAACAATATGCAGGCAGATGATGGAAGAATACTTTGAAAAAAAAAGAAGAAAAACTACCGTGCCCGTCCAATGAAGGGTTAGCTTGATTAAATTCGTTGTAGAAGAATTACTTAGACTAAAGCATATAACGAAGGGACATCTGATGATTTCTAACCATGTTTTTAATTGATTTCTTTGATATTTTTTTTAAAAAACTTTGATATATATTCAGATATGATTGATTAAGAATTGATCAATTGACTTTGTCAAATTAATAGACTTTCATATCGAGGTAGATGAAAGATTAAGATTCCGTTCGTTTGAGAGGCTATTTGGTAAAGTAATTACAGGTAAGGTTCACCCGCAGCAACATATATCAGTGTTTGGTAAAGTAAAAAAAAAAAAAATTGTGCTTGGTAGAACCCACTAACTTTCGTTGTTGTGCCGCAAGATTTGGAGAAGCAGCATTTGATGCTGCTCGTGGGTATTTTTAGTGAACAATGGAGCCATGCTTAACTGTCGCACTATTCACGTGAACAGTTTTTTTTTTTTTGAAAACCAATGTGAAAAGTTTAGTTTTTTTTCCTGAAAAACCAATATAGTTAATTGATTTCACTTGCATTGTTTACATGAACGTGAACAATATTTTAAAAAAAAAATTAGTTTAAAATGAATTAAATTTACTCGTACTGTAATCTCAATTTTATTCCTGATAATATTTTATTTAATTTTATAGCACACTCAAAAAATCATGAAAACTGTAGTTCTTGTCGAATGACTTGTACGTAATGAAATTGTAAATTTTTTAAAAAAAAAATTATGTTTTACTCGAAAAATTAATATTTAATATTATTTAATAACACTATATAAATTAGAAAGATATCGCATGATGACGTAGCATTTATGGAATTTGATCGCAATTTCAATAATAAAGATATCACAATTTTTATTATTCAATAACACTATATAAATTTAAAAAAATCAGTTTTTGTTGTTGCGCACTTAAAAAATCATGGAAAATATAGTCCTTATTGAATAGATTTTGTATGTGATGACATTGCACATAGTTTAATGGAATAATAAAAAAATATTTGATATCAATATTATTTATTTCATGATATAATAATAGTAGTTAAATCTACTGTATTTAAATAAAAAATCATTAATATTAATATATATATATATATATATATATATATTTTAATTATTTTATAACCTCAATTTGAAAAGTATTTTTTTAACCAAACACATTAAATTATTTTTTATTCAACCTCAATTTCAACCACAGTTTTAACTAAATATATATTTTTTCAAACTAACCTTAACTAAAAATATTTGTTATAAAAATAATTTTTTTAAAATTATAATTATAATAATAACCTCAATACCAAACACACCGAGAAGAGGACAATTCCCGCAAGTGAGAGATTCCCAACAAAATGCGGCGTGGAAACGGAAATTAAGATCGATCTAAATCGCTTAAATATTGTGGTTTTCTCACACTCCCAAACGGCCCAATCCATGGGTGAGAGAAAGAGATAATTATGGCAATTTCAAATCTGTCAAGTTTCTGCATCCTATGAGTTTGCAAATACAAATGACATTATTGACATCTGAGTAATGAATGTAAGATATACGATTGCAGTGAACCATGAAGTAAACACCACCTCTAAAAGGAGGCCCCAAAACAGTGTGGAGACACACAAGAACAGAAGAAAATAAGGAGAGCTCGAGAACTAAATTAGCATGCAGCCATAAGAGAACGCAAAGCAGCCACTAGCCACCGTGCCTGAGACTTCCAACTGCATATGAAATCCCACAATACAGCACAACTTTTTTCTGTCAGCCACTTGTATAGGAGGTTGGACATACAGAGCTCATTCCAGCAGAAATCACGATTGTTCCAGCCCTCTTACAGCTGCGGAAAAAATCTAGGAAGGCAAGAGATCAGACTCGACACAAAACAGCAATTTTATCCCACTTCTAGTGATCAACAGTCTAGCCTATTTACAGTAAGCGCTATGTCGTAGAACATATCTAAAATGGAGAATCCTTTCAAACAAATTAGAATATCATGCTGATATGAACTGGGAGATGAAGACGTGCATGCATCCGGTGCTTATTTATGGCAGTAACGCACAACCAGGCATGGGATCTCAGCCGGAATTGAACTTGTATTTGGATCAAAGACATCAGATACTGAAATCAGACTTGAAACTGCCAAGATTTTCTTAGTCTATTAAATTGCAATAAGAGCATGAGCTTGTCCAGGCATATCCCTCTCATACTAAAGCAGGCAACAACAGAACAGAATTAAAAAAAGATCACCACTGATAAGTCGACAAAAACCATTAGTTGAAGCTCCAGGAATCTATTTCAAATCTTCACCGATTTGACTGCGACAACTGCTTTCGTGGTACTGAATGGGATTGTGTTGCTCTGTGTGGCTCGGAACTGAGGATTCCTCATCAGAACGTCCACATGAGTAGCTCTGTGGTATTTTATCTTCTTCCAATGATTTGCTGTCAGGTTGACCATGCTTGTGGAGTTGGAATAGCAATTTTCATGGTAATAGTTAGAAGGTTTTATGCATCAATGTTTCACTGTGCAGTGCACAGTAAAACCAAACACTCTTAGATCTTAGCTATTTTTTATATTTTTATGCAAGAAAAAAAAATTAACTTGTGGTGTGTGCCTTTGTTTTTTTTTTTTTTCTTTTTAAGTCTTTTATTGTGGACTGCACCATGCAGTTCACAGTGAAAAAGTTGATGCTGTTAGTTTTTTTTTTATATAGTTTTTTAATATTAAATTTTTTTTCTGTTTAATTATTAGACTTTCATGACACGAATCCCGGGTTTGAAGGGTTAACCTAATTGATTCAGATTCTTTTTCTTTTTCTTCATTAGGTTTTTTCTTCCTGTAGGTTTTTTTTCTCTTTGTTTTTCCTTTCTAATTAATCTTTTTTTTTTTTTTAATTTAGTTCATTAATATGAAATCTTTTTTCTATTTAGTTATCACACTTTCATGACACGAATCTCAGGTTTGACGGGTTAACCCAGTTGATTCAGATTTTTTTTTCTTTTTCCTCATTAGTAAAAGGCTGATGTCCTTTGTTTTTTTTTTCCTTTTTAATTAATTGTTTTCATTTAATTTAGTTTGTTAATGTTCAATTTTTTTCTATTTAGTTATCAAACTTTCATGACACGGATCCCGGGTTTGATGGGTAACCTGGTTTGACGAGTTAGCCCAGTTAATTCCGGGTTAACTTGTCAATTTTTTTTTTCTATTTTGTTATCAAACTTTCATGACACGAATCCAAGGTTTGATGAGTTAACCTGATTTAAATGGTTAACCCAGTTAATTCAGTTTTTTTTTCTTTTCCTTCATTAGCTTTTTTCTTTCTATTGGTTTTTTTCTTTTTAATTAATTTATTTAATTATCACACTTTTATGACACGACCTTACAGCCAGACCCGCATCCAAGGCTATTGGGTCTGGTATTGCAGCCAGACCCACTTAAACTTGGGTCATGCAAGTTTAATGTTATTATTAATATTATAAATATTACTCTTGGATCAGACGTTACAACCAAATCCAAGACTCTTGGGTATAGCTTTGCAGAAAGATCTAACACTTTTAAATCTTAATTTTTTTAAAATATTTTTTATGTAAAAAAAATTAACCCGCCAGATACGTGGGTCATGTAACTAGTAGTATCTAAAATGTGTGGTTTCATGTTTGTATGACGATAATATAATATTTTACAAAAAATGTATGGTTTACAGTGAAGTGGTTGTGTGAACAAAAATTCTCATATTAAAAAAATAAAGCAAATTAACTTCTCACCAACAAATAAAAAGGAATGCCGTTGGTCGAGGACTTGTTGTTACACCTTCAAAGTCTTCTTCCATCATCTGCCTTGTATAAATAGCAGACAAACACAACTGGGTTTCTTCACAGCATACACACTCTCTACCATCCATCGCCACATATAACAATGCAGGTTCTTTCTTCCATATAGCAATTTTGCTGCTTTTCGGAGCTTTTGGACCCGGTGCAAGAACCTGCTATGCCGTCCGATATCTCAATAAAATGGAGCATTCAAGAATCGGATTGCGTGCGTTTGAGAAGAGGAGAATATTTCCACCTCAAGTATCTCCTCCTACTCACAACACAGATGGCGCGGTCAACTCGGACCACCACCACGCCTTCCACCACCACAACACCGTCCACCACCACCTCGAGCCATATATTAAGATCGACCTAAATCGTCTTTCCTTCATTTTCTTAGAGGGGTTCTTGTGATTTCTAGTTCTTTACTAGGTTTGATCTCCTAATGTTTCGTTTCTGTATTAATTCTCAGCTGTTTAATTTCCTTGATATCCTGTCTTGAATAATTTATCATAAGCAAATGCCTCTTTCCTTTTATTACACGTTTCAATTTCTTTGTTCTTTTTAAGGAAGTAATAGCGATACTCGAACGAAAAAAAGATGTATTTATGTTTTACAAGAGTGAGTGCCAACTGCCAACGAAGGAGATATACATTCACTGATTAAAATCTAGTATCTTCTTAACTTAATATTCAAATAAGCCCATCAATGAAGCCGAAAGAAGGGCTAGAGGCCCATATATTGCGAGCCCTGCTTTGCCTTCGTATTAATAGAGATTGTCCCAAATATAAACATGTTCAGCTCAAAGTCCACACGCAGGTCGGTTTTCGACCGCCGTTCAGTTTACTCTTTTTGCTTGCCGTGTAAACCTTAATATTCAATTTACGAAAATTGTGATAAAATCAATTCAAAGTCTTAATATTCAAATTAAAAAAAGTGCTTTCAAACCCATAATTTAGAATTAAGACTCAAAGGAGGATACAGTTTTTGTACGTAGCAACATTTATCGTGCCTGTTTGTCATTTAGCGGCATCTTCCTCCGGGGATGTAGCTGTCTACAATTGGGAAAATCTCAGCTCATAGAGGACGTCCAAAATTGAGTGGATACAAGTTGTTTAACTCATGAAGTCACTTTCTCAATACTAAGGCTATTTCAACATTAATTCCAGCCAATGCTTTTTTTGACAATAACAGGACCTGCACTCCATGAAAAATTGGCCAAACTAAATAACACGTCTTTCAAAGACCAAAAGAAGTCAGTTTCTATATATATATATATATATATGTTTTTCAATACCTTAATTCCAACTGACATGTCGATTATAGATATAGACTAAATTTTAGCTTATGAAAAAGATAAGCTAATTTTCTTTCTTTTTCTTCATTAGCTTTTTTCTTTCTATTGATTTTTTTTTAATAAATTTATTTAATTATCATATTTTTATAACATGATCTTACAACCAGACGCATATCCAAGGCTATTGGGTCTGGTATTGCAGCCACACCCACTTAAACTTAGGTCATGCAAGTTTAATGTTATTATTAATATTATAAATAATATTCTTGGATCAGACGTTACAGCCAAACCCAAGGCTCTTGGGTATAACTTTGCAGAAAGACTTAATACTTTTAAATCTTATTTTTTATTTTAATATTTTTTATGTAAAAAACATTAACTTCTGACATTGCACGGGTCATGTAACTAGTACTATCTAATATGTGTGGCTAATCAGGTTCTTAAATATGGTTTCATGTTTGTATGACGATAATATAATATTTACAAGAAATGTATGGTTTACAGTGAAGTGGTTGTGTGAACAAAAGTTCTCTTATTAAAAAAAATAATGCAAATGGTATAAACTCTTCATCAAAACGCAGGAAACTGTGGGAAGTACTATTTTATTATTTTATATGAGCATTTTAAATTAAAAATCATGTATTTTATTAGAATTAAATGTGTAATCAGTTATATTTGCTTAATTTTCAGGTAATTAAATTCATTTCTACAAACATATCAACAAAGAAATTAGCAAGCCAGTACAAAGAGCAATTTGACAACTTGCTAGTCAACTCCAAGAGTTTGTACTTGTACTCCATGAAAAATTGGCCAAACTAAATAACACGTCTTTGAAAGACCAAAAGAAGTCAGTTTCTACACACACACACTTGTTGTTACACCTTCAAAGTCTTCTTCCATCATCTGCATGCCTTGTATAAATAGCAGACAAACACAACTGGGTTTCTTCACAGCATACACCCTCTCTACCCATCCATCGCCACATAACAATGAAGGTTCTTTCTTACATATTGTTAGCTATTATGCTGTTTTTCGGAGCTTTTGGACCCGGTGCAAGAACTTGCTATGCCGTCCGATATGTCAATAAAATGGAGCATTCAAGAATGGGATTACGCGCGTTTGAGAAGAGGGATGTTACCGTAGGTGGGGGATATCCAGGCGCTCCTCATCACAACACATTGTACAGTCAAGCCGCACCACCATCACCACCACCACCCGGGGGCTTATCTTAAGATCGATCTAAATCGTCTTTCCTCCATTTTCTTAGAGGCGTTCTTGTGATTTCTGGTTCTCAACTAGGCTTGATCTCCTAATGTTTCGTTTCTGTATTAATTCTCAGCTGTTTAATTTCCTTGCTATCCTGTCTTGAATAATTTATCACAAGCGAATGCCTCTTTCCTTTTATTACACGTTTCAATTTCTTTGTTCTTTTTAAGGTAGTAATAGCGATACTCAAACAAGAAAAAAACACTATTTGTGTTTTACAAGAGCGTGTGCCAACGAAGCAGATACACATTCACCGATTAAAATCTAGAACTTACACATGTGATTCGTTTGCACCCCCAGGCCAACTGTACAAAGGGTTATTATCACACAGATTATGTTACAAAATTCAATTATGTATTTATTTATTTATTAACGTGGATATCAGGCTAACTTGCGCGTACCTTAACTAATCACATGGGCCCTGAAATTAAAGACTATGTAAACCTTCAGTGGCCCTGAGAGGATTCGAACTCATGATCATTAGAGAGCAAATCCAAAACCTGACTAGTTAAGCTACCCTTTAAGATTATAAAATTCAAATCTTAATCCTTAGAGTAAATAGCAATGACCTAGACTGTGTTTGTTTTTCGAAAAGTGGTTTCCGGAAAATCACTTTTCAAATGTTCATGTATTTGTTTGTCATTAGAAAAGTTGGTCAACAGAAAACATTTTCCAGTCAAAGAAAAATTTGACTTAGTTTCTAGAAAAGTGTTTTTCTTTTATTTTGGGTGGAAAACATTAATATATAAAAAAATAATTTAAAAATATTAAAAATATATTAATTTAAAATTAATATAAAAATATTTAAATTTTTAAAAATATTTTTAAAACGCAGAATCAAACAAGTCTTGTAACCAAATCAGCTACGCTTCTGCAAACATGGGGGACTTTACCAAATTGGAAGACCTTATGCTCTCGTAACTTTCATGCATATTTTGATGAGTTTCATTGAAAAGAGAAAATCTCTTCAACTACTGTACCAGTTTTTAGTTGAGCCTCTTGAATTTCTCTTGATTGGTTGTTGTTTGAGATTCGCATATTCAATGGGGTCTTCGAGGAAATGTAACTTCGTAATTTGAAGATGAACTTTCAATGTTTATATATGTTCATGAAGATCTTAATGGAAAAATGAGTTTCCTTTCTTTTTGGTCAAGCGGCTATAGATTAAATTAAATTGGAAAATTAAAAGAGAAAAAAATCTATTTCAAAATCAAAAAAGCTTGAATACATAAAATCAACACTTTCGTCAAAAAAAATTAAATTGGAAAATTATATCTATTAAAAAAATTTACATTTACCAGTATCTAGCGTTTTCCATTTATAAATCTGTAATTTGTTTTTATATTGAATATTATTATGCTATATTTTTATTTACAATAACCAAATTACAATATTTACGGAACATGGCTGAGAATAAGAGCATGGCAATCCCCGGGCATGAGAACATAATCTCAGCTATGGCGCAGTACCTGTCACTGGGATGGCGGTTGCTTCTGCTGTTTATTCTGAATGGTGATCAGTTGGTGCTGTTTATTCTGGGAGAAATAAGGTTTGGAAATTTGATAATATTTTATTTTATTTAGTGCCTGATTAAGATTATAGTTATTTTTTAAAATATTTTTTATATTAAAATAAAATTTTTATTTTTAAAAATAATCCAAAACATATAAAAAACTTAATTTTTAATAAAATATATATATTTTTTAAATTTTAAAAAAAATACATGAATAGCTGACATTTCCGCTTAATGTTGTAGATTGATGTGCTAAAGGATATATACTAAAAATAAATATTTTATATTTTATATAAAAAAATTAAAAAACAATTTAGTAAATTTAGACTATATATATTGTAAATAATGAAGTTTAAAAGAATATTTTTAAAAAAAAAATTATTCCACATTAAAAAATATATTATGTTAAGCTTCTAAGCTGAAGTATTTAAACCAAAAGTATTTTTATCCCACATTGAAAAAAAACATAATGCTTTTCTTGGGAACATAGAATATATATATATATATATATCTCACATTAAAAAAATATTATGTTATCCTTTTAAGTTAAAATATTTAAATCAAAAAAAAATTATCCTACATTGAAAATACTTAACTTTTTTCTTGTGAACATAGAGTATATATACTTATAGATTTCAAATCCCACATCAAAAAAACATAATTTTTTTTCTTGGAAACATAAAGTACATATATAAAAGGGCTTCAAATCCCTCATTGAAAAAGCATAATTTTTTTTTAGAACATAAAGTATATATACTACTGGGTTTCAAATCCTACATTTAAAAAAAAAACACCGGGTCTAGTCTGGATTCACCTGGGTCACCCGAGTCATGGGTTGACCCGCCAAGTCGATCGAGTTTTTCTAAATTATTGTTTCGACCGGTCTTTTATTAAACCTGAACTGGTCTAATTATGAGATTGATCGGATCTTGAATCGACCTGTTGAGCCAGGGTTTAATATCTAGTATTTCAAGAGGGAAACTCAGCTCGGGTCTCACCCACTTTTTAACATTTGTTACCCTGAATTAATGATAATATTCTTGTTTTGTGCTTTATTTCGGTCCAACATATAACTAGAAGCCTGTCTTGTCATTTAGAAAATGAAAAAGGTAAATTCATACTTGATTTGGCAGGTTAATCATAATTGTCGTGTAGATGCAGAACTCTTAATATCAAAAAATATATTTTTATTTTTTAAAACCAAAACACTTTTTTTTTCCAATATTTATATTATCTTTATAATTATTAAATTGATTAAATGATTTTTATACAGTTTAATTTTAAATTTTAAATATAAATTAGGTAAAGATTTTAAAGTTTACATGTTGCATATCTTAAATAGTTTTTTATAATCTAAATATTTTTTTAATTTAAAAAAAATGAATTTCAGCCCGCACCATGGGCCTTGGTAAGTAAACTAAATAATTAGAAATCCAATCCTAATAATTCTTGATAATAAGTCTTAATAAATAAATCAATAAATATAGAGACAATCAAATAAACAATATCCTTGGAAGTTACACAACCGTTGGCCTTAGTTGTTAAGGCACTTTCAGTACTTTTACATCTGATATCCACGGCTTACATGTATTATACAAATGACATTATATATATATATATATATTGCCGGATAACGCTAAAGGAAAGCAAAAATCCCTTGAAGCTTGAAACTTACTAAATGCATGTGAATGATCGATGGATGCTACACAATCTTTTGAAGAATGATATCTAGCATCAACATGGTGGTGGCGGTGGTGGTGGTGGAGGTGCTGGTGGTCGTCTGCGTGGTCGTCGTCGTGGTGGAGGAGGCGGCGGCGGCGGCGGTCGTGGTGGAGGACTTTTGTAATGAGTAGGAGCATGAACCATTGGAGGTGGAGGTGATGGAATTGTCCTTCTAGACACCCCCTTCAACTTGTAATAAGAGATTTCATTTGATGAAATCACACCAGGGGAAGACCAAGACGGAGGAGCTTCCCATGCAGAGGCTTTGCCGGTGTTACTGATATGAGATGATAGAACCAGCTCATGGATCAAAATGAAAGAAAGCAGATAAACTATGCCGCCCATTGTTGCTTGTTAATATCCATGGAATACTACTCGACATGCCATTTTATATGTGTGGCTGCTGGTGCATGAAACCCTCCAATTAACTCTAATTTAATTTCAAGTGGCACTTCTTTTCAGTTCGCGCTCTGATTTCAAGGGGTTTGGTAGAGGTTTTGCTGCAGGTCAAAGACAGCTAGACATGGGAATCACAACTTCGCAGCTTGCAGGTGTTTTCCTGGAAAGTGTTATATGGAAAGCAGATATATATAGCCTTTGGGCAGTGATCCTCAGCGTAAAGCAACTGGTGAATTAAACTATAAAGATAAGACAGATAGCCATTGTGTGAGTACGACCGCTCAAAGGCTTTCCATATAACACTTGGCAGGAAAAAACCTGCAAGCTGCGAAATTGCGATACCTTGCCACCATTTCTTCTACCTAACCTTTTGAGACTTTCCCTGTAACACTGGAATTGCGTTCCAACGCTGTTTTGCTTAAATTCAAATTTTTTTTTTTTTTTTTTTTTTGCTAAAATTGAGTTTGGTTTGTACTTTTTGGATCGTTTTGATGTGCTGATATCAAAAATGATTTTTAAAAAATAAAAAAAACATCATTGGCATGTATTTCGGCACGAAAAGCTATTTGAAAAGCAACCGCTACTACACTGTCAAACACGCTCTTTGATCATTTAAAAACACGGTTTAACTGTGTTTTTAATTTTTTTTTGTATAAAAAAAATTAATTTTTTTATTTTGTTTTTTTATAATTTTGATATACTAATTCTAAAAATAATTTTTAAAAAATAAAAAAATATTATTTTAATATATTTTTAAATAAAAAATATTTTAAAAAATAACCGAACCACACTCTTAAATGTGCTCCATTTTATTGAGATGTTGGACGGCATAGCAGGTTCTTGCACCGGGTCCAAAAGCTCCGAAAAGCAGCAAAATTGCTAACAATATGGAAGAAAGAACCTGCATTGTTATATGTGGCGATGGATGGGTAGAGAGGGTGTATGCTGTGAAGAAACCCAGTTGTGTTTGTCTGCTATTTATACAAGGCAGGCAGATGATGGAACAAGACTTTGAAGGTTTAACAATTGCTAACAATATGTAGGCAGATGGTGGAAGAAGACTTTGGAAAAAAAAAGAAGAAAACTACTGTGCCCGTCCAGTAAAAGGGTTAGCTTGATTAAATTCGTTGTAGAAGAATTACTTACTAAAGCATATAACGACGGGACATCTGATGATTTCTAACCACCGAGACTGAGACTAAATTAGTTGTAGAGCTCGCGAAATAAATTAGCACAACTTTTTCTGTCTGCCACTTGTATAGGAGGTTGGATATACAGAGCTCATTCCGAGCAGAAATCACGATTGTTCCAGCCCTCTTACAGCTGCGGCAAAAATCTAGGAAGGCAAGAGATCAGACTCGTCACAAAACAGTAATTTTATCCCACTTCTAGTGATCAACAGTCTATAGCCTATTTACAATAAGCGCTATGTCGTAGAACATATCTAAAATGGAGAATCCTTTCAAACAATTAGAAAATCCTGTCGTGCTGATATGAACTGGGAGATGAAGACGTGCATCCGGTGCTTATTTATGGCAGTAACGCACAACCAGACATGGGATCTCAGCCAGAATTGAACTTGTATTTGGATCAAAGACATCAGATACTGAAATCAGACTTGAAACTGCCAAGATTTTCTTAGTATATTAAATTGCAATAAGAGCATGAGCTTGTCCAGGCATATCCCTCTCATACATGGTTGAATCTGGAAAATTACTAAAGCAGGCAACAACAGAACAGAATTAAAAAAAGATCACCACTGATAAGTCGACAAAAACCCTTAGTTGAAGCTCCAGGAATCTATTTCAAATCTTCACCGGTTTGACTGCGACAACTGCTTTCGTAGTACTGAATGGGTTGTGTTGCTCTGTGTGGCTTGGAACTGAGGATTCCTCATCAGAACGTCCACATGAGTAGCTCTGTGGCATTTTATCTTCTTCCAATGATTTGCTGTCAGGTTGACCATGCTTGTGGAGTTGGAATAGCAATTTTCATGGTAATAGTTAGAAGGTTTTAATCTTTCTTGTTGAACTGTGTAGCTGCTGCTCGTGCACCAGCAATTGCTGCACTGAGACTCTCTGACTTCTCCACTCCGGATGCTTCAGTTTCAGAGAACCCTTCAGAAATAGAGCCTGGTTTTAAGGAAAAGGGATCTTGAGGATCTGGAAGGGGAAATTTTACTGGCATTGGACCTTCAACACTGACAAGACCTCTAACAGCAGCCTCGTATATCTGTGAAGCACAGATATGTTCGCATATTAAAGCAGAGGTCAATGCATTAACTTCAATGTACCACATATACCTTCTTTTCCAAGTTATAAACACGTTGATAGCCTCGCATCTCAAAAGGAACTAGCAATTTCTGCATCCATTGAGGGAAAATGATCAGCACATTAAGCACACTTTCAAATAAACATTCACAGAATCATACCTTTGGCTGTTCACAAAGCCAGCAAAAATCTGTTTGTCCTTCTAGTCTCACCTGTAGCAGTAAAAGTCATCTAGATTAGTCAGCACAATCTACAGAATCATTGATGATGTATGTCCAGGGACAAAAAGGTCAGAAACGGTTGCCTACCCCTTCAGGTACTGCCTCCCAGCTTGCTAGCTCATCACATCTAACACAGCCAACCACATCAACACACCCTATAATATAAAAAGACATCCTATATTGTCAAAATTTTGAACTCAAGAAACAACATAGGAAGCAACAGTCGAACATGCTCACTGGTTCTCACATTTCAAAATCTAAAACTACAGAAAATAAGCTAAGGCCTCAAACTCCAGCTCAGGATAAACATCAGTCATGTTTATTTGTGGAGAACTCTACAGTTTCAGGGGAAAAGAAATCTACAAAGCAGGACTAGAAAACTGCTATAAATTGTTTTCTGAATTCTCCTGTCCATTTTGGAAAACTAGGCCCTGCTTGGTTCCTTGTTGTTCTATCTCTGTCATTCATTACTTTAAAGATAACCCCATTGAAGGCTTGAAGCCCTTGCGTTCTATTTTAGAAATATTAGTTAGTAAACACAGTTCTCTTTAATATTTTATGGAGAAATGATTTTAGAATTGAAAAAAAAAAAAAAGAAATTTAGCACAAACCTACAGTATGTCGATATTGAGTAAAGACTGATGATTGATATAAGACAGCAGACTACAATAATATCTGCCCCAGATGGTCATTTGTAAAGATATTTTGCTTATACGATTTGACAATTAGTTACCCTATGTGTACAAGGCTGCTTGTGTTGATCATTCACAAGTGCAGGAGCATTTTCAACAAATCCATGAGGGTGTTGATCACTCCAAGTGTTATGGGTGCATATGGTGTCATACACAAAAATTATTCATAATAAACCAGGATCAAGTTCTACTTAGGGCCGCAAATCCAGCAAGTTAAGGTGGAAATTAATTCAGTGTGGTGCATTTTCAACACTCAAGGCTGGCCAGGATCTCTAGCCATGTGTAGAAATGCCCATGCTAAATACCAATAACCCCGTTAGTGAAAATGGTCACACAGGTTGCTCACTCAAGCATGAGATGGGGACACGCGAAATGTATGCCTACTGCATGATCTTAAGCAATACTTGACTAACTTACCACTTCCTTTCTCATTAAAAAGTATAGAGAACCAACAATTCTGAAAACAAACAATGACTCGATGTGGTGTCAATAAATCCAAAACTAATCATTTCATGAATCTACAGAGCTCGTTAAGAGGGAAAGAAAGCATCGAACTAGATGTCAAGACTTGAGAAGTAAATAGAAATACATGACATCAAAAGCACCGATGCCCAGATACCTAAAAGTCTTGAAACAGGATAATGTTCTGGAAACTTTATGTCAGTGATGCCATTCACTGCATAAATTTCTCTATAGAAATCTTCCATTGCTTTGATTGTATCTTCCTCCGGAACTTTACTTGCAGCATGAATCCAAAGGCAACCTTCAAAATACAAGTTTTTGTGCGCTTAATAACATCTTCAACAAGAAGGGGAAAAAAATCATAAAGCTGAAATAGATGGAGTGCCTACTGGACTTCCTCCTAACATGTCATATAACTGTGGTTGATGAGTTCCATAGTTAAGCCCAAGACAATTCCTGGATTTCAACTTTAAATTTGTTTATGATTGTCTGCTATGACATGTGATACAAAAACGTTTCAATTACAAGAAATCATTCCTTTCCAGCATTGAAATTAAATGATTGTATATCAATATCATAGAACCAAATTATCAAACAGTGCCTCGATTGTCCTCTAATTAAATAGTACAAACTAATTCATTTCCATGACAAAATAAAAATACAAAAGGAATCTTAAAGTATTCCTTATCGAAACAATTGATGGGGAGATTGAGAAGATCTGCACTAAAGGCAACTACAGCAATAAGAAGGCATCTTGTCAGAGATTGATTTCACTTTTCTCATCGATAACTCTTCTATAGCCTCACATTGACAAACTTGACCAAACTTCTGAGCTATCTACTAAGACAAATGCATATGTAGGTTATGCTACTCAAGCAAATGAAACATGATATTTTCCTCGATGATGTTCAAAAACTACTTCTGTTGTGTAAGTGCATTGGTGTGGACCCAGGTCAAATTCAACTCATGCTGAGAACCACAACCCAATACCATTTCATTTCATGATAAACTAAGATATGTCTTCCATGTTGTCTTTTTTTTTTTTTTTTTGTATTCTTGTACATCTTGGAGTTTTCTCTTTTGTAAGATGAAAGCACGATACAAGGAGATATTGCTTTGTTTTCCTTTTGTAATTGAAGCATCATTCCGAAAATTGAACCAAAGATGTAGCCAACATCCAACACCATGGAGGCATTCAATTTCCCTTGAACACTAAAAACCTTTCTTTTCAAGTTTGCCATTTGAAATGAAAATCAACCATTCAAGTGTCCATTTTAGACAAAAAGAAACCACAGCCCAAATAAAAACAAAACAGTGCTTTCAAAGTTGTTATCTTATCAATATTCAGTGACATTCAAACCCTTAAGCAAAAAATATAAAAATAAAAATAAACACAACTCCAAACCTTAAGCAAAACCTTCTAATAACCAAAAAAAGTCCCAAGTCCTTCCCTTCTTCTTCCCTACTTTCCCCATCAAGCAAATAACACCAAACTCCAAAGAAACAAACTATCCATTTTTTAAAACACGAAACTTGAACTGGGTACCAATATTTACACTACGAAAGCTCATAACTTTCCTATCAATAACCACACTACCAATAAAAATACCAAATGGGTTTTCATAATTTGCACCAAATATAAATTCTATGAGTGAAATATTTTTATTTTTTTGTTACCTCTAATAGGAGCAGTCCACGACCTGCCTTCAATACGTTTGATACCATAGACCAACAATGACGCCCATGGTTGGTGCATGGTCAAGCACGGGTTCGTGTAGTTCCCAGAGCCCCTTCGTCCTCCACCACCTCTTCGCATCTCTATGTGCTCTTTTCACCAACTGGGTCGCTTTGATGTTTTTTTTTTCTTTTTCCGGGAAAGGGCAGAAACTGAAAGAAAATTTGCAGGTCTTCCAAACGAAACGCGTGTACTTTAGTGGGGTGAAAAGTTGGGGTGAGAAAAAAATTAAATAACTTGAGAAACAAAATCTGTTTTGTTTAATTTTAGTTATATTTATTTTTTTATTTAAAAAAATTTTGAAATTTTTTATTATTTTAATGTACTGATATCAAAAATAATTTTTAAAAATAAAAAAATATTATTTTAATATATTTTTAAATAAAAAATATTTTAAAAACTAACCGCTCAAACATTATCTAAATATTTAAAATCTAAGTAAATAAAAAAAAATAAGAATTAGATAAACCTTAAAAATTAAGAGCTAATTTATCTTTAAAAATAATAATTATTTTTTATTTTAAAATAAATTAAAATATTATTTTTTATTTTAAAAAAAATTATTTTTAACACTATCCTATCAAAACAATTTTAATATATAAAAAATTAATATTTTTAAAAATATAATAAATTTTAACTAATCTCAATGAGTCACAGTACAAACCCTAATTATTTTAAATTGTTTTTTAGCAATAGTTATTGATTCAATTGTTTTGAATTAATTAAAAATTATATCATTTTCAATTGAATTGGTTACGACATGGAACTAAATTTTTTTACGAGATGAAAAAACAAACATTTCAATTGTTATCTGTGAGTAAAGATTGATATTTACATAATTAAATAATTCATATTTTATTTGTTTCTTTTTTTTTTTTGTTAGACAATTTGTGTTTTGCTGGAGAAGAATTAATACATGCATGCAAGCCTAATTTTTTATTCAGTGCAGGTTGGTTTTTTCTTAATAAAAAAACTATTTTTTTATTTTTTAAAATGATTTGTTATGATAAATTTAGACTATCAATCTTGATCTACATCCATGCATTATGTATAACATGCTACATGGTAATAGAGTGTGAAATGAGTTTTGATGAATTAATGTATATTCTACTATAAATTTTATATGAAAAATTTATAATTATTATGTAACTCAACTGAATTTTGTTATTATGAAAATTCAAAGAGAACGATTATAATATGAGTTTTCTTATTTTAAAAGTATTTTTAAATTAATTTTACTTTATATGAGTTAGTATATTTATATCAAATTGATTTTTAATATGAATTTATATAATATAATATAATATATGTTTATAATTTATCCTCTCATTTAAAAAGCTCCGGCTCCGCCCTTGAAAATCAATGCTGTTTTAAGGAGGATTGATGCTAGCGTGTTGATGCTAAATCTATAGCCTACCAAATGCTAGCAGTCCAATGTTCCTAATTACTGAAAACCGGGCAAGTTTCACAAAGTTGGCAAGGCCATCATAAATTAATTTGATAAGTTATCAAGTAGTGTTCGAAGTTCCTTTTGCCATTGAAGCTAATGTGGAAATCTGGAATGCTGTTCAGATTCGTGCAAAAGAGGTAGAGCTAGTTTACAAATAGAATACATGTCAGACTAAAAGCCATTTCTATACTTGAGGTCTTGACCTAGTGATGTAAGGGGCTTGTTTGTTTTCTCTGTACCTGAGTTTAAATTTTATTGTGCACGCTTGTCACCCTCGCAGTGTCTTACTTACCCACTAGATTTGCAGGATGTTCAGTGAACTGTGGGATTAGTTGTGATGCGCGTAAACTGGTCTGGACACTCTCAATAAATTAAAAGAGAGAGAGAGAGAATACCATTTCTTCCCTCTGTCCTGTATCGTCGCCCATCAATTCACTACCATTGCCAAATTCTCAGTGACATCAGAGGAATCCACATCGTCGTCGCCACCTCTGAATATCCTTGGTAGTTCTCAGCAACCCTCTTTTGTCCTCTCTATCTCTCACGGTATCTTTGTTATCATGATTTTCAGGGTTATTTTCATTTTCATTAAAGTGAAGCAAAATGAGGAGTAAGAATAGATACCTTAAAAATTAGCTATTTTTTTATTAATTAAAATAAACTTTTTGAATTCTTATATATTTTTTTGGCATTATTAAAAACACCAAATCATCTCTGTGGTTGAAATGTTGCTGATTGAAAGCCTTTTCTCTCTGTTTTTTAGACAACTTTCTCTTCCCTCATAATGTTTGGACGTGTATAAAAACAAATATTGTCACCTCAAATATGACTCCGCTGGCAGGGGTAGAGGTTTTCCAGCACCCTTCAAATCATATCCATAGAAATAGAACTTGTCAAAGGTTGTTACTAATCCTAGGTTTAATATAAATTACACAGAACAAATCAAAAATTTATTTTTTATTATTTTTATTAAAGTTTCAACGTTCAATTGATAGGATATTTAATAGGATTTTTAAGGCATGTTTGCAGGTGGTTGTAGGTGTGGTCTAAATTATTTTTATTTTAAAATATATTAAAATAATATATTTTTTATTTTTTAAAAAATTAAAACATTAAATCGATCTAAAATCATAAAGAAATTTGATTTTTAATAAATAAAAATTTAATTTTTTTTAAATACAGGCTGATCACGTTTCTGACTGTAATATCATGCCACCAATAAAGTTGATTTTTTAAATAAAATAATAATTTTTATAAAAAAAAATGATGGTATCTTTTAAAACAAAAATATTCAAAATCATTATTTGATTATAAACTGCAATCAATAACGAGCAAAAAAATCACATCCATGTATGAAATCAAGCAACTGCTCACAAAGATAAAACAAGACAAGAAAAATCAAACCTCCACGCACAAAAATCATCTCATGCTTTCAACCCTGTTGCTTTCATGGGTATTGATTCCATTTTATCACACTCCCCAAAATGAATAGATACATGATAGCTTTGTATCCTGATGTTTTCACACAACAACGATTTGAATATTCACAATATCCATACAAAATCAATAATATCATGTTATAAATTATACAAAGAAAATAAATATTTGTTTTGGATATGAGAACGAGCAACTAGAATTGTCGGAATAGATTAAAGAATTTCATTCCCCTTTTTAATTTTTTAAATTTTCTCAGTTTTTTTTTTTTTTAAAATATGTTTGAAAACAAAGACAAAATGGATTATAAAATTATAAGGCAGTGTGGCTGTTATCTTTTTAAAAAAAAAAAAAAAAACACAATAAGATTACGCATATAACTTTAAAGATAAAAAAATTATTCCATTGAAATAGGGGTGTCAGTGTCTTTTTCTCTTTTTTTTTTGTAATTATTTGTTTGATTGAGGATTATAACATAATTTATCATTTAATTTATAATTTTTAAATGTAAAAATATTATTGGCTTATGTCTAGCACGTGTTAGCATGTGGAAGACATTATGCACTTTGGACAATACATTTACTATCTCCTGGTTGTGTAAAATGAGTTTTCACCGTCTCATTTGGTTCCCTTCCATGTCTTCTTCCTTTATTGGTGGCACATGCATCTAAAGGTGGATGGTTTGTTCCCTCTCCTACCCTAAAAAATCAATTTTGATATTTATTGTTATCAATGTTTCAGATTCAGTTTTTTTAGTTTTGATTTTTGTATTTTTTTTGTTAAAATTTTATTTATTTTCAATTTAATCCTTCACTTTTAATTTGTAAATGTAAGTTTTTCAATTCAGTCCTTCTACTTTTGATTCTTTATTTTTTTTTTCTTTGCTCTTTTGTCAAAGTATCTATGGTTTTCAATTTTATCCCTCATATCCTGTTTTTTTTTTCAATAATAATAATAATATCAATTTGGTCATTTTTTGTTTTTTTTTCTTGTTTTTTTTCTTTATTCTTTTGTCAAATTTTTTTGTAGTTTTTAATTTTATCCTTCAAATCAAGTTTATGTTTTTTATATATATAATAGTAGTAGTTGTTGTTGTAGTTGTGGTAAATCATTCTAAATTCTAAAAAATTCTAAATTATATTTTTAAATAAATTCTAAATGAATATAAATTTGAATTCTATTCAAGCAAAATGGAATAAAAAATCAAATATATAAAAATATTATATAAATTAAATGTATTGGATGTAGCCTTCTAGTTAAATAAAATAGGTAAATAGATATAATAGGAATATATTAAATAGGTAATAAGAATATATAATAAAAATAGTCCTGAAAAAAATACCAAGCATAATTATTCACAAATAGAATCTAGATTGTGTGTGTCAGTATCAAGAAACAAAATATGAGCATGGCTGAATGATAATATTTCTTTTTGTCAAGGGAGAAGACGCAAAGATTGTAGTGGTGGTGGTTTTCATAATAATAATAATGGGTTTCAAATCAAGTTTATTTTTTTATAATAATAATAATGGTGGTGGTGGTGGTGGTGGTGGTAATAATAATAGTGGTGATAATGATGATAGTAGTAGTAGCAATGATATTAATGGTAATGATAACAGTAATAATAATATAACTGATACAAATAAATAACTAAAAAGAAAGGGTTTTCCTGTAGTAACATGGATAATTCATTATTCATTACAATAGTGAAGTGATGTCTATGGTCTAAAAAAAAACTTGTCTTGTAGCTAGGGGTGTTTTTATATTTTCTTATGGTTTATTTGTCATTATAGATATGGTTAAGGGTATTTTTGTTTATTTAATATTTTTATTTATAATAAAATAAAATAAAATACACCCGAGGATAAAAGAATTAGCACAACATGGGCTGGGTATCTTAGGATTTTCATTTTTTTATAAATAATTAAATTACATACACGCCCTTGAATCCAAGAAACGTAAATGACTAGGGTCAAGGGTATTAGAGTCTTTTAGTCACTGTTTTTTTTTTTTTTGTTAATTATATGTTTGATTGAGAATGATAATGTAATTTAACATTGAAATAATATTTTTAAAAATTAAAAAACTATTGACATGTTGGGGCCACCACGTGCTTTGGGTGGTGCATGCGGTGGCTCCCAACGGTCAAAAATAGGTTTCAGTCATATGATTTTATTTCTTATTGTCTCCTCCTTAATTATGGGTAGCGCATGTTGTCAAAAAATAAGTAATATTTTCTTAACCTTAATTAGCATTACACATTAATCATGACTAGTTATTTATGCCATTTTTAAATCAATTTCAATACAAAAACATTATTTTTTTTGTATAAAAATTAGTTTAATCATGCAGTGAAAGGCATACACCACGACTAGTTCATTCTAGAGATGTTTGCTTGTATGGTTGGGCTGTATTTAAAAAAAAAAATTAAGTTTTAAATTGATATTTTTAATTATTTTGATGTGTTGATGTAAAAAGATATCGTTTTGATATATTTTCAAGTAAATAACACTTTAAAAAACACATTATACCACAATCTTAAACACTATTATAAAAGGTGAAATTACGAGCACTGTAACTTTGTAGACTTGTATCATTGTTTAAGGTTTGTTTGGGATTGTAATAATAGTTACGATTTAAAGTGTTTTTTTGCTTAGAAATGCATTTAAATAATATATATTTTTTTATTTTTTTTTAAAATTATTTTTGATACCAATACATCAAAATAATTTTAAAATATAAAAAAAAAATTAACAAAAAAATTTAAAATTTAAAAATATACAATTTATACCATGTTTCCAAACACAGAATAAAAACAGACACTTAAGGATCCTAGGCCAGAATATGAAATTTTACTCTCAAAATAGCACACGGGCAAGCTAATATTATATCCAAGGAAAGGATCCGAGCACTCTTCGCATGGAGTAAAAGCTGAGAATATTATAACCTTAGCAGTTATGAATGGATGGAAAAATGAAAGGTGAATTTGACTCATTATAGAGTAATTCGATTTGATTATTTGTCTCCCAGACCCATTTGATTTCGTTAGGTAACAAAGATGATGAAATCACATGTTGAGAAATAGCACCTACAGCTATGGAGAGACTGATTCCATGCAAATGAAGATAGCAATTTCTTCTTCTTCTTTTTTAATTTTTTTTATTAATACAGGTGACCGGGTCAATTTATGTACAACTCGACTTCTCACAGGTTCTGAAATTAATGATCATGTAAGCCACCAATAACTATTATATTAGCAATCACATAACTCAAATCTAAGATTACAGGACAAATCTCTTAATCTCAAGTTATTACTTCTAGATCACCCATTAGATAATTAAAAATAGCAATTCTAATTGAATGCATAGCAATTGTTTTTTCCAAAGAGTTAGCTGGTAGGTATATCTATCTTCAATTAACTTTATTAATAAATACATCATAAACTTAAGATTGCATTGGTTTTGGTCTTTAAAAAATGTATTTAAATTTTTTTGATATTTTTTTAAATAATTTTTTTTATAATTTTAAATTGCTATAATTTGTTGATGTCAAAATTAAATTTTAAATAATAAAATAAATTATTTTAATATATTTTAAAATAAAAAATACTTTAAAAAATACTCATTTCTATAAAAATAAAATAAAATAAATAAAAAACAATACAAATACCTCAGCTTTTGGCAACAAAATGCAACGGAGAAAAAACATAAATAAATAAACTAGAAAGCTGTTAAAACAGAGGACAGAACGACCTCAAGGCTCAAACAAGAAGTTGCCAGGCAATCATTTTCAAAGGTTTTCTCCGACCAAAGACCAAAAACTGGACATACACCTGTGTTTTGTTTGTTTATGTGCTTGGATTTCCGATACCAAAAACTTGGAGTGCTATGTGACACTAGCTTTATGGGCCCATCAGTAACTCTAAGTGGCCCCACTTGACCCACCATTAGTTAAATTTGATATTTTTTTTAATGATTATGATATTAAAATAATTTAAAAATATTAAAAAATAAAATAAAAAATTAATATTTTTAACTGATAAGTCTAGCTGTAATAATAAACAGCACGACATCAACTTTTGTTTTTAAATGTTTTTTAAAAATATATTTGCACTGAAAAAAATATCAAATTAATAATATTTTTATGATTTTAATGTTAGGATATTAAAAATATATTTAAAAAATACCTTTTAAAAATAAATTATCTATGAAAAAAAAACCGTGAATTTTTTCAGGACTAGAAGCCCTTGAAGACGTCCTTCATTTCTACTTGAGAGTTAAAAATATGTCTTCCATACCATTTTGAATAACTTGCAATCCAATATGTAGCTTTTGAGAAAAGCATAAATTTAATGAGACATTAGGGAAAAAAAAAAAAGAACAATAATAATCCTCATTAATTAAAAACTGACTGAAATTCCAAATCAATTATCTATAATTAATTAATCGTTATAGATAGAAGATTATGATTAAAAAAAAAAGATCTTCATTAACTAAAAAATAAAAAATGTGATTAATGCCACCCACGCATAATAGTCTAAGAGACTGCCATGTGTTGGGTGTGGGAATTTCTGTTGTGTTAGGCAACATGAAGTTAATATATATAAATAAATAAAAAAACATGTTTGATAATATTACAGTCACCAATATATTTTTTTTACAAGACAAGCTTAACTTGTAAACAGGCGTGAGGGTTTTTTTTTTTTCACCATATTTTTTGTTATATATATTTATTTATTTATTTTTTGAATTAATTTGCGTATCAACCTATTTGTTTTTATATTTCAAAAAATATTTTAGAAAAAAAATATTTATTTTTTATTTACTTGAAATTAATTTTTTTTTTGTGTTTTCATATCACTTTAATATGTTGATGTTAAAAATATTTTTTTATAAATAAATAAATATATTATTTTAATATATTTTTGAATGAAAAATATTTTTTAAAAATTACAATCATATTTTTAAATACCTTCTAAACCTTTTTATAAACACATTTCCCACATCAACTTAACTCTTCATATAAATTTAATAATTTTTCAAGTATTGTTTCCAAAATCCAAGAAAATCAAGAAAAGAAAACAAGTATTCACACGGCCAATTTCTTCTTCTTTTTTTTTCATAGACGGGATGAATATTTTGCACGCTTGTTGTATATCTAAGGTAAATGCTTATAAAAGTATTGATGCTATGAAAAAATATATATTGTAAAAGTTGGGTATCACATTTTTCAAGTAAAATATTTTTATTAATTTTTAAAAAAGTAAAATATTTTTGTCTAGTTTTATAATTGAATAGCACTTTCAAATAAGTTCTTACATATTGGAAAATAGCTTATCTTTTCAGTCAAATGTTATTCATTCGGTTTACAATGAAAATATTTATAGAAATTTTACCTTTTACGATCTAGTTAGAGCTTTGAATCCTAATAATCAAGGAGGAAAAAAAAACATAATCAAAGAAACAATTTCTTATTTTTTTGGCTGAGATTTTTCTAATTTTATTTTTTATTATTTAGAGATCACGCGAAAGAAATGGTAAATTTTTTGAATTCCAAAGTATTTTTAGGTTGAAGATATATTAAAATAATATTTTTTTTATTAATTTTTTTTTTGTTATTAGCACAAAATACTAAAAATATATTAATTTAAAATAAAAAAAATAAATCTTTTAAAAATATAAAAACAGACTCTCTGTGAACTAGACAACAATTGAAAAGGAAAAACTCTTTGCAAATGAAAAACACTCTTTGCAATCTCAATAGAAGAAATTTTCCACTTAGCAAATGCTCACGACATCCACTGCCCACTCTCTTTTGCCCTCTCCCTCTCTCTCTTCAGTCTAGGTCAGCTCAGTTGCTCTCTCTTTCTCTCTACAAAAGAATTTTCCACTTTTTCTCCTTTGAAACAAACCCAGCCCCTAAAGAAATCCACAAATTCTGCCCCAACCTATACAAAACGACAGCCTTCTGCGTCATTTCTGTTCATCTCCAAAAAGACCATCATGCTATCATTCCTTCACTCTCTTTCACCTCCATCTCCTCCTCATCCTCATTCACTCTCTCCATCTCTCAAGAATCATACCCGTTGACTTCTTACCGTTAAAGTCTTGATTTTTACAAGAATTGGAGAAAAGAGTACTACTTTTTTGAGAAAAAAATGGAGCAAGCAGTTCTTGATGATATAATCAAGAGGTTATTAGAGGTTAGAGGCAAACCCGGGAAGCAGGTTCAGTTATCAGAGTCTGAGATCCGACAACTTTGTGTGGTGTCTAGAGAGATTTTCTTGCAACAGCCTAATTTGCTGGAGCTTGAAGCATCCATCAAGATTTGTGGTATTTTTCTCTCTTTAAATTTACTTTCGTTTTGTGTTTTTGAGTATATTTAGAAGGTCCCTTGTTTTTATTTTGGCATCCCGTCTGAGTTTTTTGTCATTTCTATACTCACTTTACCTTGTTTATTTATTTATTTTCTAAGGTTTGGATGGTTTTTTCCTTTCTTTTTTGAATTCGCGATTGTTTTTTGAAGCAAAGATTGTGTCTTTGTTGACCCTAGTAAGATGTGGAGCGTCTTAGATGAACTCCATTTTGTTGATTTTGTAGGATTCTTTTGTGTACTTGGTGTGATTTTATAGCTTATTTTGGAGTGTGTTTTGGGACTTGTGTTTTTGTTTAAATGAAAGGTTCAAAATTTACAAGAATTATGGTAACCCCATATGGTGTTTACTAGTTTGTGGTTTTGGATCGGCTGGAGTGCTTCATTTAAGTGCCTTTTGGTGATTCTTGGTTATCTTTTGATGAATCCTTGGAGAGTTGGTTTGGATTTCTGGTACCTGAAATTGAAGGTTGCCACTTATTTTTGATTTAGTAGGGGTTTATTGTATCACAACTGAGAAAAATCCTAACTTACTTTTGCCCTGACGAAGTTGGCTTTACTCGATATGACATGTCTGGCTACTTTATCTTCTCATGCTTGTATAATTTTTGGAGAAAATTTTGCCAATTGCACTTGGTACTTTGGAGTTGTGAACTGGGAGCTTTATGATTGTTTAGTTTGTGAGTTAATTTTGTCCACTCAAGTTTGTGGCTTGCAACCCATCATTGTCTTTTCTTTTCTTTTCTTTTCTATTTTTTGTGCTTTAAGTGAGCCCAACTTGAGGCTTTGTTGGATTACTTCTTTTTTGTTATGTTTGTTTTGTTTGATTTTTATTGATAGATGGATCGTACTGGCTTGTGCATGCTTTGGATGCATTTAAAATGCTTATTGACATACTTTGGCAAGATTGTGAACTGAAGTTTACATTTCATAAACTTATCAAGATTAGGAGTTCTCAATATGTCTAGAGAGTAATCCAGTTGAATCAAGAACTACAGACAAAATGCATATTATAGTTGATTAAGGTTCAGTAAATGCATATTATAGCCCTGTATGAAAGAAAAAAAAAGTTACTTCAAGAATCTGAACTTGTAAGTGCTGGCTTGCATTATGATTTCTTTTCAGTGAAATGCAAATTCTTGTCACAATAACAAAATTTTAGGGCCTTCTAATTATTACCCCCATAACTAAGTTATGCATCACGTTTTCTATATATTTGTAGATGGCAAAATCACATTTTGCCATGCAGGAATGATTATGAAAACTGTGATGCGGGCATTGCAATGTCTGATTGGTTGGGTGCACTAAGTTCTCTCTTCATTGATTGGTGGAACAATTGCGTGCTTGTGTTCTCTTGTTGTGAAGTGTTCGAAGATCCTTTATGAAGATATTCATTTTCCCAAAATACGTTGGTTGATCTAATGAATTTTATTTGAAATGCGGATTCATGCGTTCTTTTGTTATTTCTATTTGGTGCTAATGTATATGCTTGTATGAATTTATCTCCTGTTCTGTTAAGGGTTAACATATCCTTTTTAGGTATTTTTTGGGGGGAAACGATTGTTATGGAGTTGTTTTGTATACCTTGTCTGTTTGTCTTCCATGACCTTGGGCTTCATATTAGTACTGTATGGCAGGACCAGAGTTACTTAACTAGTTCCCTCCCCTGGAATTGCTATCCTGATCTTGAATACCAAGGATCTTTTTTTATATATTTTTAATAGTTTACAGTGGATTTACACAGGTTAGAGTTTAAATATAAAAGTAATACTTGAATAAGAAACGAAATATTCTGATTTGCAGAAATCTATTCTCGATGGAAATCTAAAATATTACGTATTTAGGTTGGTCTTTTCAATTTCTTCCCCTAAAGAAAAATTATATACAGCTGACCCTGGAGAAGACCAAAGGTTTTTTTTGTTTTTTGTTTTTTTTTTTTTTTTGGGGGGGGGGTCTACTGCACCCATAAAAAATGAACCACGACTTGAAATGACGACCCTACTAAGCCTGCTCCCTTTGTACCATTTTTTGTGGGTAGCAAATTGTGCACTTGTTCTGCATACCATAATGTACTATTCTCTAGGTAACATGGGGCAGAACTTGCTCAGGATTTTGATTGCAGACTAGCTATTACATAGTACTTGGCAGTTTTGCCCTAAAACACCTGCATCATTGGTAGTATGGCTATTTAATGCTAATTAGTATTTCCTGTCCTATTCTTTTGGTATTTTTATTTTATGACCGATTGAATACCTGTGAGGTTTATAGTTTCTTAGATGTCAAAGAAAGGTCACTATCTGCTTTTCGATTTTAGATGCAGAAGTCTAATGCTCTTGTTAAGATTTGTTCCCAACTATTGTTCATGTAATAATCAATGTAAATGGCTTAATACTATAAAAATGTGAATCATATACTTTTTATTACCAATACCTATCACTTTCACGGGTATTATTTAACTAATATATGGTAGTTTTTTTTCTTCTTCTAATTTTTAATAGATTGTTTAGAATTATTTATCAATGGTCAAATTTGAATGTTTATTAAATAAACATGTTTGATTTTCAAATAACTTTATATGATTTTGTTGATTATAATTAATTTAATTTGTTTAATTTTTTAGTCATAAAATATAATTTATAATTGTAATTAAATAAAAATAAAGTATAGAATTGAATTATCTTGCAAAAAATAATAATTAATAGGTAGGATAAATATATATAACTCTTAAAAATGATAATCACTGAAAGATTTTCACTTAACATTATGTTATTACGAACCTTTTTTATTTTTGAAAAGTTCTTTTCAATTAATTATATGTGACATGATTATAAATTAACAATAGATAAATGAATTCAAATTTTGTAAATTATATTTTCAATAAATCTTGCGTTTTTTTTAATGTTGCTAGCATTTGTTCAAAAGAGTAAAAATAATCGTAAGACAATAACAAATAATAACTATAAAATACTAACTTAGGATTCAATTTAATATTTTGGTTTAATTTAATCATTTTCTGATTCTAATACTTCATGTTTTTTATTGACTTATTTTTAAGCTTTTTAGAGTTTTGATAGTCAAAGTAAAGTACTAATATAGTCTTATATAGTGTATGAGTAATTTGAGATGCTTATTTTATGTTTTTTTTAATGTTTTTATAGGATTCATGAATAAAAATATAATTAAAAAAGGGATTAATCTGTATTTTGGGATTCATCCTAAAAAAGTCTATTTTTTAGGAAATAATAATTTTCTTTCTAAGAATTTTACCACTAATCATCTTTTTCTTAATTAGAGATGAGGTTGAAATTACTTGTAAAATTCACATAATTTCCTAATTATTTTTGTAGCATGGTATTTTACTCTACGTAGTTGTTAGTTCCCATTTGAGTGAATTTTGAATGATGCTTTATATTGATCCCTTCGATCAAGTAATTTTTTCAATTACTTGAGTTTTCAGTGTATGAAACCGACCATCACACCCTCCCTCTTGATGAGCATGTTCGATGTTTAGCGATGTTTGCTGAGTAAATGAGCCCTTATTCTTTGTTATGTAATATTTTTAACCATACATTCTAGTTTCTTTGTTAAAGTGTCTTCTGAAAGACATTTTGCATGTAGAGAAAAAGCTGCATGGCATTTCCGATTCATAAACTGTGAATTTGCTGTGCATGTGATTTCTGTAATGCCTTAATTATTTCTTTTTGGCCATCTGGGCCTTGGCTTTACCATGGAGTAGCTCTTCATCTCCTGAGGTTTCATTTACCCATCCCAAAATTGAACTAACAGGCCTTGGTCTTTGTCGCTCTCCGTTACTTTGACATGAAACTTCTTGGTTGTAACTCCTAATTATTGCCATTTCTTTTTGGGGACAGCACACTTATTGATTTAATTCTATTAATCTAATTGGCTAGAGCTGGGTTTAAAACCATTTTGGACTTTGAGTTGGCGTTTTACTTATCTATAGATGGTATTTCATTTGGTGCAAGGCTAAAAGTTGAAGGGGAAATTTTGCGAAGTAATTGTTGAGAGTGGAAAGATTAGTTTTTTAAGATGTTTGGTGTGTTAATAAATTGAAGGGTAAATTGTTAGTGGAAAGAGAGGGATAATTTGGTGTCTTTTGAGACAAAAGGAAAGAGAGAGAATGAAAAGAAAAAATATTCCTTAAGAGATTAAATTTTACTTTCCAAAAACACAAATCTGGGGCTTAATGTTTCTCCACTTAATAATTCACCTCTTTCCCAATGGTAACTTTAACCTCATTATGCTTGTACCACACTAAGAACATTCTACTATGGTTTATGTGCTTGATGAATGATCAAATCTCCCATTTACTTTTGCTGGACGATGATGCATTGGTGTTGGATTTTTGCATATTGTACTCTTGTGTGGTTTCTAAGTCATTTATTTGAAATATGTTATATGCTTGCATGAGACAATGGACTTGATGAGTCAGCTGGTTGGCTGAGAACAATCAGGATAATTAATATTAACAGAGGAAAGAATTATAATCTTAATGTGTCACTGAATTTCCCCCCTTATTAAGGAACTTTCAATTGTTGATGAACTCTGCTTGTGACATGCAGGTGATATCCATGGTCAATATTCTGATCTTCTAAGGCTATTTGAATATGGTGGTTTCCCTCCTCATGCAAACTACTTATTTTTGGGGGACTATGTGGATCGAGGCAAGCAAAGCCTGGAGACAATATGTCTTCTCCTTGCTTATAAGATAAAATACCCAGAAAACTTTTTCCTCTTGAGGGGAAACCATGAATGTGCTTCTATAAACCGCATATATGGTTTTTATGATGAGTGTAAGAGAAGGTTTAATGTTAGGCTATGGAAGACGTTCACAGATTGTTTTAATTGCCTACCAGTGGCTGCACTAATTGATGAGAAGATTCTCTGCATGCATGGGGGTTTGTCTCCAGAACTAAATCATTTGGATCAGATTCGAAGCTTACAGCGCCCGACTGATGTCCCAGACACAGGTTTGCTTTGTGATCTTCTCTGGTCAGATCCGAGTAAAGATGTTCAAGGTTGGGGGATGAATGACAGGGGAGTTTCATATACATTTGGTCCTGACAAGGTGACAGAGTTTCTTCAGAAGCAGGATTTGGATCTTATTTGCCGTGCCCACCAGGTTTGACCTGTCACAGCAATTCACTTTCTCTTAGGCAGGCTTCTAGTTGAATTCATATCCTTTACACTATTACTTGTGGGGCTGTTACAAATAAACAATCTAGAGCCATCCTTTGTTGAATTTATTCACTTCTTTTTGGGAGCTGTACTAACTTTTGGAGTGGCTTTTGAGCCAATTGGCCACTGCGGTATTGACCCAAGAAAATATTCTCCAAAACTTTCCTGATAAATTTTTAACTCTACTGTGGTATTGGGTCTGGTTGTCCATTCTATGCAAACTTTGAGTTATTACTGAAATTTGCTCTTTCCAAATGTGTGTTGCAGGTCGTGGAGGATGGATATGAGTTCTTCGCCAACCGACAACTTGTAACTATATTTTCAGCACCTAATTACTGTGGGGAGTTTGATAATGCTGGTGCTATGATGAGCGTGGATGACACCTTGATGTGTTCTTTTCAAATATTAAAGCCTGCTGATAGGAAATCAAAGTTTAAGGCTGGAAACACTTCAACTGGAGGTGGTCTTTTTGGGAGCACAACTACAGCTAAGCCTGGAAACCCTCCGCCAGGAGTCAAGGTAAATGCATTACTTAGAAAGACATGAATGCTGTTTTCCTATTGGAGTTTTTAGATAGACAACTAGAGTACTCGATGTTAATTGTATGATGATGTACCCTTTCAAGTTTGTAGTTCTATCTATTTGTTCAAATATTTTGTTCAAGATAGTCAAGAGGAGAAGTGATTAGTGTTATTCTTTTTTATGCTCTGGCAGAGCTTTCCATTTTTCATGGTTATCCTTTTGAAAGTGATTTGAGTGTATACCATTACAGTTTTTATCTGGGACAACTTTACAACTTTTAGAAGGGGAAAAGCTTTGGTTTGTATTTAAAAGCAGTATCCCAGCCATTTTCCCATGTACCAGAAGATTTAAAAGAAACCTAAGAAATTGTTCATCATTTACAATTTGAATACTAGTTTTTGTCCTCTACACTTTTGTGGATATCCTGATACTTGTAAATGTAATTCTTCTTTTCTTCAATAAGAATAAATGTACAGTTAATATTTGAATTCTCACCTGTACACCAGTTGATTCGAGATAAATGTGCCACCATTTAGAATTATCAGATGTTCTGGTGGAGCAACTGTAGAGTTGGAGTTGGAAAAAGGTACTTAAGGTGGCTTGTTTGTGGTATTGGTCAAGGAAAGAGGATTTGGGTAGTTTCAGGGAAATTTATTCTTTAGTCATGGATAAAAAAATTTCTGCCTTTCAAGAAAAAAATTAATGCTTCTAAGTAGGAAAAAATGATTCAACTCTTGAAGTTTGTATTATTCTGTAAGAGTCAGAAGTGTTCGAATTATTCGGCTTGCATGTGCTGAGTATGCTATGCTGAAAGTTTGATGATATTAAACAGCATGTTAACTGCCTTCCATGTATTTTATCTTTGTTGCATTTGACATGTGCTTGCATGTTACTGTATTTTAATTTTTACATATAATTGCTGTCTTATCTGTTTTGCGTCTGGTTTTGCAGCCCTTCCTTGGCACTAAAGTATGACTATTGGATTCCCACTTAGAGATCAAGCTTTTAGTTGGATCATGAACATGCTGAGATTGCTGTGACAGGAATTCAAGGTCCATTTAATTTCATAATTATATGCTGAAATTGTATAAATTGGAGAGGGGGGGGGGATAGAAACTGAGGCAACAGATTGTTTTCCTTATATAAAGTTGGATTTGAAGGTAGAAGGCAGAGGTTTCCTTCTCTTCTTGATTGTACACTAATAGCTGCTAGAATTGCTGCTATGAATTATTTCCATGTTGCTCTTATTGTTCTGCACATCTGTGAGACCCTGAACCATGTTGAAAGTTCGAAACAATATACTCGTGATTCTGGGCAAGCAACATGGACTTGGTTTTAACTTTTTTTTATGTTTTATTCTCAAGACCACCATTGAATTTGAAGAAAGCAGCAAAACACAAGGAAATGGAGTGGTCTAGTATTCCGTAAAGAATGAAGAGGTGCCCCCTTTTCTATGTTGTCATTGCGTGCATCTTCTTTTGCTGTGAGGTTCTGAAAAGGCCAGTTATTTTCTCATTTCCAAGTGAAGACTGCGAACGTTTTGCATGGAGGAATGATTCTAATCCCTTGGCTAGAATCATGGGTTAAAAGATATCGTGGCTTGCCGATAATTTGGCACTTTTTTGCACGGCATGCTTGTGATGACGTGACCTGGTGCATGCTCCGTTCAAATCCCCTTCCCCATTGTGGTGTTACATGTTAGCTGAAGATGAGGATACTGATGCATGATGACTGGAAGTTTTATTACCACATTTGAATGCTTGCCGTTCTCCGTGATTGCTCTGGTTTCGATTATGCATATTTCGTTCCATGAAAGACAGATTACCCGGGATTTTGTTTATGGGCCTTTTTTCTTCGTGAGTAGAGATTTCCTGGACCTAATTATCCATACGTCTCTAGCCTCTCAGGTATGTGGTAACTGAAAACTAGAACCGCTTTTTAATTGGGAGTCGAGAAGCAATGGTATTGTAGTAAGAACCAGTCCTATGGAAATTCTAGTTTGCTTTGTCTTTGACCAAAACTCTCAGATTTCAATTGGGTTGAAACCTGAGAATGGAGAGAGGTTGCTCTATCGCTTGCAGGGAATCTTTCACCTGAGTGTTGAGTTTCTGCAAAAGAAGTCAGTATAACATAGAACTTATCAGCTGATAGTAGATTTCCTATTAGGAGTCCCTGGGAAAATATGAGCAAGGGGTGGTATCGTTAATGGAGAGGTTGATGCTAAACATTGGTGCATTGGTGAAGAAGTTCGAGTAGAAAACTATTGGTCAAGAAAAGTGATGTCTGCTCTGCCTAGAAAACATACTGATATATTGGGAATAAATATATTGAGGTGTGTTTTTGTGTGAGGGTGAAAAATATATGCTCGGGAGATTTCTTGCCGAGGAGGATTGAGGATGAAACTGGTAAAAGCTGTAAAATCTGAAACTTTGCAGAGGCAAGCTCTCTAAAATTTGCAAGAGGACTTGAGCAGAGAACCTTTCAAGGACTGGAAGCTGTTGTTGGTCGGGAGAGAAGACTTTCTGGCTATGAAGCTGTGTGTAGTTGCCAGTTTCTCTGGTAAACAAATCAGTGATGGGAAAAAAAAAAGGTTCTCAAGGGAGTCTTGTTCTAGGGCAAAGCCATCATATCCTGCAAGCAAACCAAGTGAGCCGTACACACTAATCCACGTCAGATTCAAGGTCTGCTGATTGAACATTTTTTTCACATGGTTTTGGTTTTGGGTCGGCTGGCTGCTTGACCAACGGGCTTAGAGTCTAACTTTCAAATTGGATTTTATAATATGTTATGAATTGAATTAATTCCTCCAAATTAATATATTTTCATCCCCAAATATCTCTCCAATAATTCAAGCCCCCCATTTGATTACAAAGCCGGCTGGGCGGTGTGAATATTATAATATAAAACTATCTAAATGGTGTGGGGAAATTACTGTTCCCCACACACAATGTACTGTGGATTACAACAGTAATCTAAAGTACACTCTTTTTCTTTTTCTTTTTTGTATTTTTTACAACTTTTCTCTTTTTTCTTTTTTTATTTTTGTTTTTTTTATTTCAAAATTACTTTTTTTTTTCAACTTTCCCATTTTTTCTTTTTCTTTTTGCATTTATTTTTTTCTTTTCTTTTCCAAAATTACTTTTTTTTATTTTACTTTTTAAATATTGACTTGATTAAAAATTTTACTTTGTAATTTTTTCTTTAAAATACTGTGGATTGCTGCGGTGTTTTTCCACATAGTTTTTCTATTTTATTTTTTTATTTTTTAAAATTATATTTGTCGATTTTTTTTAATATTAAGCTGATTGAAAATTTAGTTTTGTTATTTTTTAAAAAAAATTGTTGATTGCTACAGTGTTTATCTGCATGTTTTTTATTATTATTTTCTCTAAAATTATCTTTTTTTATTTTATTTTTTAATATTAAACTGGTTAAAAATTACAATCACATTACAATATGTGAGGAAAACACTGTAACTTTCCTAAATAATTATTGTGGATTGCTATAGTGTTTTTTTCTACATGATTTTTTTTTCTGTTTTTGTTATGTTTTTTTTTTTAAATTATCTTAGTCAATTTTATTTTTTAAATATTAAGTTGGTTAAGAATTGCAATTACAAGTAAATACAAGTTTTTCCTCACAAAATACTATGAATTGATACAATTTTTCCTCACATGGTTTTTTTTCAGTTTCTTTTTGTGTTTTTTTTTTGTAATATTGTTTTTGTAAAATTATTTCATCGATTTTATTTTATTTTAATATTGAGTTGGTTAGAATTTCACTTTGTAATAAAGCTTAATCATGCGGGGAAATTATTGTAGCTTTCCTCACAAAACATTGTGGATTGCTACAGTGTTCTCTCCGCATGGTTTTTTTTTTCTTATAACTTTTTTACAAGTTATTTTGTCAATTTTATTTTTTTTAATATTGAGTTGTTTGAGAATTACAATTACAAGTCATTACAAATAAGGCTAAATCATGTGGGGAATCACTGTAGCTTTCATCACAAAACACTGTGAATTGCTATAATGTTTCCAGCATGTTTTTTTTTTCCCTTTTTTTGGTGTTTGTTTTGTTATTTTTTTTTAAATTGTCTCTGTTAATTTTTTTTTTAATATTGAGCTAATTAATAATTTAGCTTTGTAATTTTTTTTTTAAAACACTGTGAATTGTTACAATGTTTTCGCATATGATTTTTTCCAAAATTATCTTTGTCATTTGTTTTTTGAATATTGAGTTGGTTAAGAATTATAATTACAATAAAGTTAAATCATATGAGGAAAGTGTTGTAGTTTTTCTCATAAAACACGTGGATTGCTACAATATTTCTATAAATGGTTTTTTTTTATTTTTTTATTGGGGAAAGCACTATAGTTTTCTTCACAAAACATTGTCAATTGCTACAATGTTTTTCCTCATGAGTTTTATTCTTTCCAAAATTATCTTTGTTGTTTTTTTTTTAATATTAAATTGGTAGAGAATTTAGCTTTGTAATTTCTTTTACTTTTTATTAACAAAAAAGCTAAATCATATGCCAAAAGTACTGTATCTTTCCTCATAAAATACTGTAGATTACTACAAATCATTTTGTTCAATCTCTAAGAGTTTGATCACCAACACAATTTTTTTTTCTGTCATGAAATATTTGCTCAATCATACTTTTAGTTTCTATTACTTGTCTAGCGCTAGTTCACAATTATAATACTATAAAGTGCATTTATTTTATAAGCCCGCGGCAACGCGCGAGCATGTTATCTCGTTGACTCTATAACTCATGCCAATTCTTTTTTCTAACAGTAATTAAAGTTGTAGGATTTCAGTTGATATCATATTGTTTTAAAAAATCTAATTCTGGTCAGTGTAGCTTAATTGATCAAGTCTTAATTTTACTCTCCAATAATCATCAGTTTGAGTCTCATAAATTTTAAGGTTACTGAAGATTTACATGGTTATTAATTTCGGGGCCGTGAGATTAGTCGAGATATAAACAAACTGACCCAAACACCTATATTAATTAAAAAGAAAATAGTTGGTGTCAATTCACATTTTCACATAATTAATTTATATTTTTTTATCATTTATAAATCCAATAGTTAAATTTGAAAAAGTTTTATAGTGCTAGAGGAGTAACTAGTTACGTCCGTCTTGAAAAAAAAATATATCTTTATCTAAGATTTTTTTTTAATTATATTTATTATTTTAAAATGAGCCGGATAATAAATGTCGCTATTTATTTTTTAATCCCTTTAAATTTGGGCACAATTACTCTTAGATTATAAGTATAGGACAATAAAGGGATTATTATTATTTTGGTTCTCATGATTTTCAAGTATTTATTTATGTTGCTAAAAAAGAAATAAAAAAATTATCTAAGTAGACATGTCGGTTTGGTTCATGTTTCATAAAATATATATATATATATATATATATATATATATATATATATATATAGATTAGTCCTCGGTAAGAAAAAAAAGTAACAAATATGATTCAAGAATGGAAAGGAACCGACAAATCACATGGAAAGGAACACAGAGAAGGAGAAATTGAAGTGGAAGACAGAAAGCAGAGTGTTAAAACGACAAAAGGACAAGTGCCCTTTGTGTTCCAAATTCCAAATCGAACTGAATCACTTCACCGTACATCAAGGAGATGATCGCGAGAGAAGGAAGGAAGGAAGCCTAAATAACTTACCACAATGTGGTCAAGGGCAGTCCAGGACAGGACAACAAGGTCTTTGTCACTTTTCTTGATATGCTATTCCACCTATCTCCTGTCTTCCTCCTAACCTGCAAAGAATATTTTTTCTCATTTATATCATTTACATACTTAATATTGTTCAGAATTTCGATTGAATTAAAATTTTAAAAAAATTTAAATTTTTATTATTATTTATTTTATTTAAAATAATTAAAAAAATTAATTTTAAAAATAATCAAATAAAAAAATAATAATAATAAAATAAAAATCAAATCTGACAAATAAAAAAATAAAGATGATAAAATTTTAAAAAATTTAATTTTATAATTTATTTTAAATAAAATAAATAATAAAGATCAAATCTAATAAATAAAATTTTTAATTAAAAAAATAATATAAAAATAAATAACAATCAAAATAATTAAAATTAAAATTTGATATAAAAATCAAATTTTAAAAAAATTAAAGAATAAAATTAAAAAAATATATAAATCAATAAAAAATTTAAAATTAAATTTAATATAATTAATAATTAATAAGTAAAAAATATCTTTAATTTTTTTATAATTTGTTAGAATTACTTTCCGCTCTAAATAAATTTATTTTTCGAAGAATCGAGTCAAAATTCTTTTTAACTAAAAAGTGTTTTTGATTGATTTTTTATTTTTTGTTAATAGTAAAGAAATACAGAAAAAAAAACGTTTGTAAAGCGGTTTTCTAAAGTAACTTTCTTTGCGTTGAAAGCTTGGCTTGAATGAGAATCCTTGCTAAAACATCACCGTGGCAAATTCCACGTGGCCTCATGCACAAAAGGTCAGAGAATGGCATGATAACTGCATATCATGCCATTATTGACTCCATTTAAAAAAAAAATTTAAAAGATGCTTAGTAGAGTTGCCGTAATCGGAAATCTGTCTTGACTACATAGAGTGTTTTAATATATATATTTTGTTGTTTTTTAAAGTATTTTTATATTAAAAATATATTAAAATCATTATTTTTTATTTTTTAAAATTTATTTTTAATATCATCATATTACATAAAATAATTTAAAAATATAAAATATTAATTTAATTTTTTTTTTGAATTTTAGCAAATTTTTGTTTGGATTGCAATTCCCAAATGGAGGCTACCATGAAAATGTTGTCTTGAGTCTTGACTACATAGAGTATTTTAATATATTTGTTATTGTTTTTTAAAAATATTTTTTATTAAAATAATATTTTTTATTTTTTAATATAAGCAATTAAGCGCATTAAAATAATTAGAAAATATAAAAATATTAATTTAATTTTTTTTTGAATTTTAGTTAATTTTCATTTGTGCTGCAATCCCACATGGAGGCTGCCATTAACATGCTCCAGTCAGGTGTTTGAATCGATTTTTTTATCTAAATTTTTAAATTAAAATTCATTTTAGTTATTTTTTTAATTTAAAATTAAACCATACCGAAAATAATCACCTAAAATCATTCTATTTAGCATCAAGATAGCAATTGCCAGGTGGCAATGAGTTAATGTGTTCACGAAAGCTGAAATGCCTGGACAAGAAATTAGTAATGAAAGAGACATTGGTAAAGCTCCTTGGCCACCGAGGTTTCTGTTCGAAACGATGGCTGAGGAAGCTGTCGCGTGCTAAAAAAACTAGAAACTAACTTTGGACAGCATGGGTAGGTCCTGCCTAACTTCCCAACTCCTAGTTTAAGCTCGCACGTGGGAAGTAGGTGTCTGATTAGCTGTCTTTAATTTCCATTTTCATAGTTTAGGTTCAGCATTGCACCACTTTTTGACTACGGAACTATATCTTTTAAAGTTTTTAAATATGTTTAGTTTCTAATTAATTTTCTTAGTGTTTTGAATTTTTTTATATGTTGATTTTGAAAATAGATTTTTAAAAATAATAATAAAATATTATTTTAATATATTTCTTACTACAAATTTTTTTTTTTTAAAAAAAACAATCCCTGTCATATTTTTAAATAGACTAATAGTCACTTTGATATGTTTGTTTATTATGTTTTAAAAAATTTCTAAAAAAATTAATTTTTTTTAAATTAATATTATTTTTGTTTCATCAATGAAGGATTAGAATATTGATTTATTGATGAACTATACTTTATTTAATTTATGTATTTTTCCACAAGCATGATTTTTTAATGTGTTTTTTCATGAGAGTTTTGATTTTATGTGTTCAAGATTTTTATAACTTGTAAATAAGATTTATGTTTTTTTTTTTTTTCTTTGGATTTTGAAAATAAAATAAAAACTCAACAAGAAAAAAATACTAAGAATAAAAAAATTCAGCATAAAATCAAAATTCATTTTTCAGCATTGAGTATATTGGGTATAAAGCTTCATAATTTATTCCAATTGAGTTATCTTAATCTCATGACATATATCACGAATTTTGGTGGTTAGTTGTGTTGATTTAAGTTATTTTTTTGTTTATTTTTTAATTAATTTTTTCTTTCAATTTCATCATTCAATATTAAGTTGCTTGAAAATTAAGTTTCATATTTTGTTTCAATTTGCTTTCCATTGGGTTATACCAATCTCATGACTCATGTTTGACAGGTTAACCTGAGTTAACTCGATTTATTTTTTTAATTAAATTTTGTTTTTAGTTTCATCATTAAACATCGTGTTGGCTGAGAATTGAGTTTAACATTTTTTTTATTTGCTTTTTATAGAGTTACTATGATCTCATGATCTAAGTAATGAATTTGACAGGATAACTCGAATTGATCCGATTAGATTTAATATATTATAGTTTAAATATTTAAAAAAGATGTTATCGTAATTTTCTAATTCAAACTATATTTTTTTTGGTTTTTAACATCATATTAATTCTTGTATATTTTAATTTTAAAAAAATTATATTAACATCTAATTACTTTTTTATATTAAAAAATTAATCTAATCCCAAAGAAGCACCGGACCTAATTAACCCAACCGTTTGATTACGTGAAGAAGCCTCATCTCTAGAAGTGTAGATAACTTATCATTTTAGACGCTACATATCTTTTATCATACCTAACAAAAGACCATTGATGTTGAGTGATTGCTTTACACGCAAGGGGAAGGAAGAAGAAGAAGAAAAGGTTAAAAGGACACCTCGTTTCCCTCTCCTGCTTTTACTTGTTTTGTCCTATGCGAATTCTAAAGACTCCCAAAACTAAGAACCATGATAAGCTATCAAAGACGCATTCACACCTGATCCCTGTCCACCTTAAGTTTATCACCTTCCTGCTTCCTGCTCATCACCTTTCCCATCTGCTAAAAAGTATATCTCTATTTATATTCTTACTTTTATTTTCTTGATTATTTCGGATCTTCGCAGCTTCGGCAGGCCCTAAAATATTAAATTCAGTTTTAGGGTTCAGCAATGCAATATTTAACTGTTTTATGGGGTAATTTTGACCTCGGTCTAGATAACTCCTGAATTAATCCATCTAATATATTGGTTTTTTTTTTAAATATAGTTACGGTTGCTTTTTAAAATACATCAAAATAATATTTTTTTATTTTTTAAAAATTATTTTTTAAATCAAAACATCAAAACAATCTAAAAAATATATATAAAAATTAAATTTATTGAAAACCATGTTTCCAAACATAGCTATAAATAAAAGTTATTGAATTTAGGTACATACATTGTTTCAAAAAAAACATTATTAGTTTTTGTGTGAAATTAATTTTTTTATAGGATAATGTTAAGAATAATTTTTTAAAAATAAATAAAATATTATTTTAATATAATTTTAAAAAACAAACACATTAAAAAATTAATATTATTACATTTCAAAAAACTATTATTGTGGATGAAGACTCGTTTTTTCCCCCCAGTGAGCTCATGCTTTATGTCATTTTAAATTAGATGTTATCAATCATAATTGAGGAGTTGTTATCAAGCAATTAATGTAACTTGTGGAGGATTACTTACAGTTTTCTGATCTTGAGCACTGTTTGGTCAGCCAAGAAATGGGATCCACTTCCAAATGAAAAAAAAAATCACATTTTGATTTTAATTAAAACTAAATTTCCTCTTTATTTCATAAATATATTTGTAGCAGAATAGAGTTTTTTTTTTTATTTGACTTAAAATAAGATCATCTTGTTTCTTGTTCAATTACAATCATTACTCGAGGGACAATATGATATTGAAAATGCTCTGGAAGGAGATTTTAATTCTGCTCTCAATTATGAGCGAACCAAACATGCCCTTGTAGAGAAAACTATACATTAACTAGATGCCGCCACGAAGCCATTGTCAATTTTCAATGCTCAATCAAGTGCAGGTGGATTTGGTACACGTCTTATTCTCTCAATTTCTAGGCTTTTACTGCATAAAATATGCTTTGTTCTATAAGCTTTGACAATTGCACAACTTAAATCCCATCCTTCGAGCCGATAAATGGGAAAGAGGAAGAAATCTTTGACTTCACAATGCCAAGAACACCCAGCTGGCTAGCATGAACTTGAGAACCAAGACAGATTCTTTTTTATAATCATGAATATTCAGATCAGTTTACATTTAAATTAATTAATTATTCAATTCAAAACCCTGAAATTAAAGATTAATAAGATTAGTTATGAAATTTTAAAATACTCCAATTGTTCATAAGAATTCATATTCTTATTCTTGTTCTATAGAATCACTTTGTTCCGCATGCAGTAATGGCGGGGCGCATCTACCATAGCATATCTTTGAAATATGCCTCCATCAAAATCAACACAAAAGATGAACACTCAGATTCCGAAACATTTAACACATTACAAGAACACGATTCATTCACAACAAAACTGAGTATAAAGGTAAGCAGGCATATATCACATTAAAGCAGTAATAGTACAATCTTCCTTTAGCTTTCTCACTTCCTTGAATTCTCAAAACAAGCAAAGGCGGGGAAAGACGGGATTCTCAACCTTTTTCTTCTTAACTATCTACAGCCTCTCTGTTCATAGTATAAACAAAGGCAAAAAAAGAAAAAACAAGGCCACAGTCCTCTGCATCAGAGCCTCATGAGTAACGTCAGGTGACTGTTTGTTTTGTCCATCTCTCTCAGCCTCTATCCTCCATCTCTGGCTTGGAAAAAACTGAAATTCTGGAAGTATTCACCTTAGGGTTTTGTGCTGCACAAGGCAAAGTTAGCATCTTGTGGGCTTGATAGGCAGTTGTATGTACACACTCACTACACAGTGATAAGCTCTGAGCAATCCTTGCTTTGAGAGGTATTTTATTGGATTTTACAAGGGCAGATTAGTCCATTGAGACTGCCTCTCCTCCACTCAAGATCCATGGGTGCCCTGCATTTCAAACGGAGCACGACAGAGTGAGACTAATGATTCACATACATCAAAACAGTGATTCAAACTCAAGAAAAGGCTAAATTTTCTGTTTGATTCATTACAAAATTGTTAAAAACAAAACTCTTCTCAGCATTTTAGCTGATTAATTCTGTGATCAAAAGAAAACAAATCTCAATTTATCAAAAGCATCAGAGCAAGAGTAATGATTCACAGACATAAAAATAGAGGATTATGTTAAAAAAAAAGGTCTTAAACCCTGTTTATAAATAGGAAAACTGTTGCAAGAATATAAAAACTATTTCAGTATTTTAACTCATAAACTCATTAATCAAAAGAAATCCCACTTTAAATCCACAAAAAGATTACCAAAATTAAAAAAAAATTAAAATAATAATAATTAAGAGCTTACATAGAGCTTGCTCAGCTGAAAATCTCCTAGAACCGTCTCTACAAATCATCTTCCTCAACAGATCCTTAGCTTCCGGGGAAACATTTCTAAAAACCTTAGTAGGAAACCTCAAATTCCCTCTAACGACAGCCTGAAAAATCTCCTCAACAGTCTCCCCATAAAACGGCGGAAATCCAGCTAACAAAACATACAAGACGACACCAGCACTCCACACATCAACTTTCTCATTATAATCTCTCCCCATCACCACCTCCGGCGCCACATAATACGGGGTACCCACCACCCCACTCAACGTCCCCTCCTCCCCAACCCAATCAGCGGACCCAAAATCCGCCAACTTGACCCGGTTCATCTCATCAAACAATATGTTATCCGGCTTAATATCTCTGTGCACAATACCAAATCTATGGCAATGCGCTATTGCAGTCAATAACTGTTTCATTATCGACGCACACCTGCCTTCGCTTAACCCATCATCACTACTCTTCATTAAGCGATCATAAAGAGTAGACTGCTGGCAAAGCTCTAATACCATGTCAAGAGAATCTTCAGTATCGTAGACATCGAAGAGTTGGACAATGTTTGGATGGGGAGACAAGCGGGACATAATCTTTGCTTCGTTTTGAAGACACTCACGGTCAGTTGGATCATTAAGGAGGTTCTTGTCGATAGATTTGCAGGCAAAGAATTCGTTCTTGATGGGTGAAAAACAACGAGAGATCGTGCCAAATCTTCCTCGGCCGATCTCTTCACAGAATTGGTAGTTACTCTTTAAGGTATCATCACACATTTTCCTCAAGGAATGAAGGAGGTTTCGTGAGATGGTTTTACTCTTAATTTTGGCTGCGTACTCCTCTGCTATGTTTTTTTATAGGGAAGAAACTAGAAAGAATAGTTTGGGGAATATTCGGTTGAGTAGTTTCGCACCTTTCGCTGCTACTTAAGATTCACCACGTTTTTTAAGCTTAGAATATTACTTTTTAAGGATTTGTCTGTTTGTAGAAAAAAAATATTTTTTAATATTTAATTATATTATGAAAAATAAATTAAAAAATTATTTATTAATATTTTCTATATTTTTCAGAAAATAGTCATTCTTAATGGCAGTTTTTATGTTAGTTTTCCTTTCTTCTTATTTATTTTTATTATATTTCTTAATTTCTTTTCTTTTTCTTTCCATTAGTCAATTAGTATTGTGATTAGAGGCGACTGATTTTTTTTGGACCAATAAAAATATGTCACGTGTTGTCCAAATCACTTCAATTCAAAATATATGTCCAAATATAATCAAATGAATAACTCTGCCTCCAAATCATCTATTGTGGTCTTTTTAAAACCATTAGGCCTTTGTCAAAATTACAATATCTCAAAGATTAGGGTATTTCATGGAGTGTAGTTGTAATTATTTTTTAAAATGCTTTTCGTGTCAAAATATATTAAAATGATATTTTTTTATTTATTTTTTTTTAAAAATCAGCACATCAAAACAATAAAAAACATACAAAAAATTATTTTTTTAAAAAACACGGATACAATCAAGTTTCCAAATACTCTCTAAACTTATCATTGAACTTTTCTTCTTCTTTTTTTTATTTTTATTTTTTTTCATACACAAGTATTTAAACCTCCTTACATTAATCATTATTAAATTCTCAATACACACACTCAACAACACATCTATTAAGATCCAAGAAAAGACTCTTGCTCCTAGAAAACAATCTAAAATTTTTAAATTGCCTTGCAATGATTTGACAAAAAATCTTAGCATGAGAATACATAACCATGTTATAAAAAATTGTTTGTTTTAGGATTGATTTTAATTTCTTTTTTATTTTCCATATTTTTTATCATAAACTTAAAAATATATTTTAAAAGGTGCCTATTAACTCAAAATAACTAAGTTTTAATATTTAATTAAGTAAATGTTAGCTATCAAGATCTTAATCATTCTATTTTCTTAGAAGGCTTAAATTAAAAGAAAAAAATAGATCACTTTCAGAGCAACATAAAAATTTCCCAAAGCTGATTAGATTTAGACTAATTACACATGCATTATTGCATTTTATAAATGTTTATTTTCTTATTTCTTATTGATTTATTTCTTTTGTTGAAATTAGTTGACAATCTTTAACATGTTTGAAAACACTTATAAAAGTTGCAATATATTACCCATGGGAGGAGAAGATGAAATTGATTTATATGAAACAAATACCCATTCAGCTAGCTTTTAAAGGTTTTTCCTTTTAGGTTCATTAAAAAGTTACAATGTATTATAGGAAAAGTCGAATTATAGAGTGCATATTATAGCAATTATACTTACCATGTATAGTGTATAGATTTAATCTTGTGTTGTACTATCTAACCTTACTATATTATATTGCCTTACAAATATATATAGAAAAGGACGACAAACTAATTGATTTAACTCTATTACTATTTCAATTCGATATCAAAGCTTAAACATATTAATACTCTTTCTTCTTTTCCTTATGAATTCAATCAACATAGGCCTTACCACAAATATCTTTTCCTTATCCATGGCTTATGCATCAGTGTTGTCTTTTTTCTTCTCTTCTACACTAACCAATGATTCTCTCATTCCCTATACTGTTATTGATGTTCCCACCAATCATTGTTTTGCAGCTATCACACCTCTTTCCTACACTCAACAAGTAATTTTCTTGAAACTCACAAACACTAATTATCTTTATTGACGAATGCATACGAAACTATATCTTCTCGGTCAAGGTGATTTCCACTTTGTTGGTGGCTCTTTTTCATGTCCTTCGCCTCAAGTAGCTAATGTTGAAGGTTCTTTTATTTAGGTTAACTTTTTTTTGGAAACAAAAAGATCAACTTATTTTAAGTGCACTCCTCTCTTCCCTTTCCATGGAGATGTTGTATCTTGTTGTTGATTGTCAGACTTTATACTGTGTTTGGCACACTTTTGAACAAGCATTTGCCTCTTTGTCAAACTCTAGAATTATATAACTTCATGGTTTCTTCCAAGACCTTCGCCAGGGTGATGATTCTTTCACTATCTATTTGCAGAAAGCAAATCTTTATTTGATGAATCAGTAGCAGATGGATGACATATTTCACCAAAAGATCTCAACTTATATGTGTCTCGCGGTTTTTAGAGTGAATTCAAGGACTTGGTGACAAGTCTATCCATTAAGGTTGATCTTTTTTCCTATATAGGTCTTCATAATCACCTTTTTAATTTTTTTTTTTTTTTTACAAAATCTCTAAATTTGATAACTTATCCAAACATTCAATGCAATGCAAATTTAATTAAAATCCAACTTAATTCCTATTATTTTCATACTCAATTGCATGAAATTAACCTTAATTGACTTCATTCATAACTAGTTTATCAAAAAATCAATAAACCCTAATTTCAAACTAAACCTAAATAATAATTTAATCACAACTATATTAATCACAATTTAAATATAAAACCCTTAAAATTATTAGCAATATAAGATATTTATCTTGCTTCTTCTAACTGAAAATAGAGACGGCGTGGTGGTGGGGAAGTAGTGGTGGCAGCTAGGGTGGTGATTTTAGATGCGGTTTCTAGTTATTTTATGGAGAAAACCAATTTTTATAGACAGGTTTTTTTTAGAGTGAGAAGGGGGGCTGGCCATTGGTTTTAGAGAGAGAGGGGGGGGTCTTTTTTTACTGGGAGGAGAAGAAAGGAAACTAGGTTTCTAGTTATTTTAGAATTGAGATATATTAAAACTGTGTCATTTTACTATATATTTTTTTAAAATTGCTCTATTTCACTAAAAAATTTAACCAATAATGCTAATTTTTTTTTTAAAAAAAAAAAAAAACAAAAAAAACATTTTAACCACCGAGCCGGCCTACACACGTCATTGCTTACATAATTAGAGCAAACTTGCACCATTTTTACTTTAATATTTAGAGGTGTTTTTTTTTTCTTTCTTGCATCATGAATTATAACCTGCAAATGAAATATCTTCTTTGCATCGATCATGCCTCCAGTTTAGTTAGGATCCACGACCACGCCTTCCTGTAGTTAATTAGCACAGCTGGCGCATGCCTCTAGAATCATGATTCATCACGCTTCTTTATTTATATATGAAACTATGACATCCTTGACGTGATGGAGTCTCTTTGTGTGCAGATTTACATATGTATATTTTTGTATTTTAAAATTTTTTTTTATTTTAAATTCTTTTTTATTTTTTTTCATATTATTTTAAAATATTAATGTTTAAAAATAATTTTTTTAAAAATAAAAAATATATTATTTTAATATATTTTCAATTAAAAAAATATTTTAAAATATAACTACCACCACAATACCAAACAAGTGTTTAATAATATGCCACCTAGGGTTTATAAAGCTCTTAATATAATCAAAATTTACAAGTCATAGGTATTAAAATTAAATTAATAAATATTTATTTTAATTTTTTTTAGTCATCTAAACTCTAAAGACTTGATAGATCTTGAACTACACAATTAAATAATTCGGATTCATTTTTAAATCTCATCCTCTATTAAAATTTATATTTTATTTAAGAATGTAGTAAAAATTATTTTTATTTAGAAATACATCAAAATAATATATATTTTTATAATTATTCATTTATAATATATATATATATATATATATATATATTGTTGAAACATTTGATTTAGCTAAATTATACTTTTCATTAACTTTATAGCTATAATAGGAATTTTATTACATATTTTTATTAGAAAGTTAGTTATTAGTTTATATATTTGTTCTACTAATATGAGAAGAAAAAAAGAGAATAATATCTATTTTTTTTCAATTTGTTTAGAGTCTTTTAAAGAGTTTTTGACTATATTATTAAACATAAGTAATCAAAAATAAAAATTAAATTATGATTTATCATATTTTTTCTTTATTTAATAGTTATAATATTAAAAAAAAACATTCATAAAATTTCTGTTTATGCATTTTTTTTATTCATTCCAATTATAATTAGTTTCCAAAAACAATAAAATTATATAATAAGTTAGAAAGCTAATACTGTGAACTATGTACGATGTGGACAATTTGTGGATTAATTAGTATGAATTTTTTAAGGATTATTTTTTAGAAGGTACTATGATACGTGAGTGTGTGTTGTTTATTAGTTAATTGTCATCTTGTGAACTATGTACAACGTGGACATTTTGTGGAATAATCAGGGAACATCATTGAAACTATATTTTTTTAAAATTTAAAATTTTTTTATTTAATTTTTTTTATGTTTTTAAATTGTTTTGATGTACTAATATAAAAATAATTTATAGCCTTACATAAACAATAATTGCTATAAAAATTATACATTATCTCCAAAAAAAAATAAAAAAATTAAATTGTATAGCATATACAACAACATGACATCATGCTGCACGATGGACAAACCTGATTGAAGTAGATTCCCCATGGGGCTAATTTAATATCGTCTGCTAACCCATCGTTGCATTGTTTTATTTGTTCCAATTAAATTTAAGAATATCACAGAACTGCCATGGTTTAATTCTAAACAAGTGCTTAGTTCTTGCTTTGTGTCCACTAAAATAAAAATTTTAAACGATGGGCGACCAAGATACCAGGTGGTTTTGTGTACTAAGTTAGCACATCACATGAGGAGAACAATTAAAAATATAATCATTTCGCACTTGAATTCTTGGTTCAGTGGTTGAAAGGACTTGTTCTCTTCCTCTGCATCCTGGGTTCAAACCTTATCGTGCACGCCTGTCACCCCTGCGGTGCCTTACATGTTTACTGGGTTTGCAGGATGTTCAGTGAGCCGTAGGATTAGTCGTGGTGCGTGCAAAGCCCGGACACCTACGTATAAAAAAAAAATATATAATCATTTAATTTCAGAGTTCATAATATTAGTTGAAGTATATCCAAACAAGTTGATCCAAATACCTACATATATATTAGATTTTAGATTTGTTTTTTAAAAATCATAAATTTGGATGCCACAAACTTCAGGATTATTAGAAATTTAACTGATCGTTAACTTTAGGGCCTCAGAGAATTAGTTGAGATACATATAAGCTAATCTGGACAATCACAATTAAAATAAAAATAAAAATATAATCATCTTAACGTGGATGTTACCTGTCATGGTCTGCTGTTTGTGATCCGAGGTCTCGAAGTTTAATAATTTTGCATGATCTTATTATAATATCGCTCACATCAGCTTTATATTTTGATAATGAAGAGGGCTGACTATATGTTTTAATTATATAGAAAATATAAATAATTAGGAACACAAGTCACGGGGTGTGATTTTATTGGGTACCTTATTAATATCGTATTTAATTTTTATAACCCCTCCCTTCACCACTGCTATTATGGCATCGTATGGATGTAATTGTCTTAATCATAATACCCTCAGACCTTAAAAAAGGTAATTAAGATCTATGACCCCACTGAATTTAATAAGCAAAGCTTTATTCATTTATAATATAAAAAGTATGCAACCACAATAAATCAAACAAATTAAAAAAAAAAAATTGGCATGCACAAAAAAACTTTTGACAATCTTTTGAAAAGATTCCTTTCAAAAGTTTTCTAGGATCTAACCTCTTAACAGTGTGTTTTATTAAATTGAATTTATTAAAATGATATCTAAAATACATTTTCCAGCTTATCTAAGAATGAAAAAACAATTTCAACTAAAAAAATATTTACTAACGGGAATTAAAAAAGGACTCCATTTAAAAAAAAAAGAATTTAAAAAGAAAACTCAAGTTGAAAAAATTATCAAACCTACAACGCGAGTTATAAGAATGAGATAATCCCATATAAACGTAACAAAAAAAATTTTTGGAGCCCAATTCCAAGCCAAATCAATTTAAAAAAAAAAAAAATAAAAAAACAATTTAAGCCAACTTGGATCAACTAACCAAACCATATTCTGGGGTTATAAAGTCAGAATAACTCTATAAAAGATAAATAAATAAATTATGAGGCTCAGTTCTGAACTAACTCCAATGAAAAAAGATGATACAGGGGAAAAAAACAATTAACAAAAAAAGAGAAAAAAAAAAATAATCAAAGTAAATTTAAGCAAGTTAACCAAATCTTACGACTTGCTCATAAAAATGAGATTACCTGATAAAAGATAATAAAATAAATTAAAAATATGAATGACTGACTTAATGTTAACTGAAAAAAATGAAAAAAATAACTTGTTTATAATTGAACTAGAGAGGTTGATTAATTAACTTCTGCTCTAGAAAGCTGGCATGAGATAATACTTTATTGTTAAAACAAAAATGGTTTATTACATTGGTTGTTCTATTGTTTGTTTATTTTTATTTTTTTAAAATTGCATTTTACACCACAATCAATTATTATAAAATTTAACAGTTTTACTAATATAAATTTTACTATTTGATAATCAATAAAAATTTTCAAATCAAAATTAAATCACTAAATTACACTTATAATATATCATAATTTCGCACATATAAGAGATTGCATACTCTCTCCTCAAATCAAAGACGACATTCTCTCTCCTTTTCAATATTCTTTCCTTCATGCCATTCCATTCACTCTCTTCATTATATATATATATATTTTTTTTTTTCAATCAAAAGCCTTAAATTGTAACACACAAAAGATCAAATTCCATACCAAAAAAATTTTCTTGTAATTTTTTCTAACCTAGAAAATTTCACCATACCACTGAGAAAACTCAACTATAAGATCTTAATTTTTTTTTTTTAAATAACAAAGGTAGAAAGCTAACTTCATTTTATGATGGTTTTTACTAATGCCACAAGATTTACTTGATAATGTTGATGTAGTTTGTAAATGAATATAAAAAAAAATATTTATGTTCTATATTATAAAGAAACACTCTCTTCTAAGTATTTGTAAGTAAGAGTTTTTATTATGTGGTAAATTGAGTGAAAGTCATGATGGATGGGCTTTTTAGTAGGCTTTTTAATAATATGAATATTTATAATATAAAAAAAGATGACACTTGATATTAATTTTTTTTAGTTTATTTCTTTTAATTTTTATAATTAGATTTGACATTTATAACTGTTAGGATAAAACTGAATAGCAGTTATTCAGTTTAATCCAAAATATAATTATTTTTATTAACAGTTATATACTTGTATTAGCGAATTTAATGATTCATTATAATATTTCAAAGTTTATATAAACATGTTACTACACAAAGAAAAAAATATACAAAAAACATATTTCATTTCCTTTTCTTTCTTATATTTTTTTAGAAGTTTAGAGGCCTTAGTTTTATCATAAAAATATTGTTTATCCGTGATACAAATAAATACCTTAAAAACAATGTTTTCACGCTTATAAGCCAACTTTTTTATTTTTTTCCATGCCTAAATAGTTTACCAATAGATAAAAGCCCATCCTCAAAGTCCAGTAACATCATAAACAAATTATGTAGAGATAAGAACAATATGGTTTTCCTTGTTAGTGTTTGAAGTTGTAAGACAATTGCTGAATGGTTCTCTAAGTGTGAGAGACTGAGATTAACTGCAGAACATGGCTTCTTTCTTAGGTAAATTGGTTCATTTTTCAAACTAATTCAAAATACTAGGTTTAAGGTGATTTAGTTTGAAATCAATGATTGTGTGTCTGCAAGCTAACGAGAGATTTAAAATGGACATATGGGTCTATGATCGAGGACAAGAAACTGCACTAGTATGGTGTTATCTAGACTTTGGGTCATACCAAGCCGAAGAACTAACTTTTTATAGTCAAGATTGGGCAGAACATGGTGAGAATTATGGGGTTTAATTTGGTAGGGTTATGTAAGAGATAAGTGTTCGACAAAATACTATAATGAAATTTTGGCTTTTTTTTTTTTTAAAAAAATTTTTTGGCAAAATTCTAATATAAGTTTGATGAAAAAGTAGTAATTATATATTTGATGACAAGTTGTAATATTAATATTGCAAGGTTTTAGTCATTAAATGAATAAAATAACAATCCTATAAAAAAAATTCAATATTTTTTGTTGATGTTTTTGGCATGTCAACATGATGATATAAAATACTATGAACTTGTAAATTTCATAATGTAAAATATAATTTTTTTAAAAAAAATTAGAGGCAATACAAAAAAAAAGAGCAAACTTTAAGAGACCCCGTGTATATAAAAAAAATGATATATCGACACTACAATATCATTGCATGCTACATTATATATTACATTGTGTAAAAAAATAAAAATCATATATTATTGTTATTTTAAGGGGTGCTGTATTACATTATATATCACCCTAAATCCAAACCCCTAACTGACCCAACTATATTCATAAACATCCAAATAAAAAATAATAAAATTTTCTTGAGTAAGAGTGTTTATGGATATAAATAGGTCGAGTTTATACTCATAATTGTATCCAACCTAACTTTTAATATGTCATAAATTATAAATCCCGATCCATTCAATTTTTTTAGACCTGAGTGGGTTAGTTATATTAGGTTGTGTTAAATTTTTTTTATAGTTATTACAAATATTCACAGGATGGGCTAACATTAATAATTTAAGGCATGAATGAGGTTTTTCATGGTTATGTCATGGATCGACAGGGTGACTAGGTTTGACCATGAATTCATGACCCATCCCATAAAACAAGTCTCTTGTTGAAATACCCTTTAATAGATAAGCTAGCAAGCATATGAGTGTGCATGTGAATGGAGAAATGTATAAAGGAAAAATTATAGCATGAAAGAGATTGTTTTAGCCCATGTTTCCAAAATTTAGAGCCTATAACTTGTATGGACTAGATATCACTTGCTTTCTTACCTGATGATCGGGTGTATTTATACATCCAATCTCTAAACTTACCTCATGATAAAGGAAAATGTTTTCATATAGTATTGGTGTGAGTTTGTATGCCATGTTAAGCATTGATAAAGATGCTAATAATCATAGTTTTTTAGAAAGTTTATTGTGTTATACATGTTATTGATGGATATGTTTGTTTTTTTTACCGTAATGTTTTGTCATTTCATCAATGATAATGGTGGCTAGCCATTATAAGCATGAAGGGTAGGGTTATGAGACATTGCAGTCATGGAGAGTAGTGTTGCAATTGTCATAGGAATATGTTGTTTGCATGCATATAAAAATTTGTTTGTGCACATATTAGTGCTTACTGAGGAATTATGTGTGTTGCAATCATGCTAATGAAAATTGCAATCATGTAAAATGCCAGAGATGTCTTGGTTTGGTAAGGAAAAAGAAGAAAGAGGCTTGGTAAGAATGAAGAAAAGGGGAGAAAGAAAGAAATAAAAAAGAAAAGATAAAACTCTAGTCATTTTTAATCTATAACTAGAATGGTTAGCTATTAGAATGTTCTAAATAAATAATTATTTTTAAAATAAAAAATGTTGCATCACTAATCAACAAACAAGTACCTAATGCTTGCTAGCCCACTCGTGTTATTTCAGATACCCACCATCACCTATTATAAATTATGGTAACAATTTAATTGCCATGTTTATTTTATAAAGAAATTTAACAGTCCTAACAATCCATGTAGTATGCTTTTTTTTTTTTTTTTTTTTTTATAAAAAAGTATATAATAAAATTAATTTCTAATCAATTTATTTGTTAAGCAAGACTAAATTCTTTTATAAACAATTTTAAAAGTATACTTCCTACATAACCTGGTATATTAAGAGTTTGTTTAACATTGTGATATTGATTGCTTTCTAAGATGTTTTTTGTTTTGAAATGTATTAAAATAATATATATTTTTTTATTTTTAAAAATGTATTTTGAATATCAGTATCAGAATGATATAAAAATATTTAAAAAATTAATTTAAAGCAAATAAAAATTATATTTTTTTAAAAAATATTTTCACACACAAAAACAAAACAAACTTCTGTTATGCCAACCTCAAAGTTTGAATCCAAAAAATAATAAAAAATCAAATCTTTTGAACTATCTAATCCTTTGAGGTTATTTAATGTACTACTAACACCTTATCTTATATATATAATTATAACCGGAAAAAACATGAAATTTTAATTTTGTTTGTTGCAAATTAGAGATTTGAATCACACTTATCATGGAGAAAACAGACACTAACATCAATTGCACTATTATTTATTGAAAAAGTTAATAAGAAAAGTATTCGGTTCAAGAGTAAACTAGTCAATTACTCTTGCATTCCTATAGTTTTTTTTTTTTTAATTTATATATTTGAACATTGATTTTATTAGTTGAATATCTTCAATAGTAACGAATTTATACTAACTTCATTTAAGAATAATACTTATGCAACAATTTGATTTTTCAATTAAAACTAAAACCGATTTGTAAATTGATATTACCAACTCAAAAAACCCTTTGTATCAACATCAAAATTAAGAAAAATGCATAAAAGCTATAAAAAAAAAATTCATAGAGCTTATTAAAAAGCTCGAGAATACGTGTGTGTTGAGATTTAAGGTAATATTTCATATTGTAGTAATAATTAATTTTAAAATTATTTTTTATTTAAAAATATTAAAATAATATTTTTTAAATATCAGTATATTAAAATAATTAAAAAATATATAAAAAATTTAATTTAAAATTTATTTTCATAACTTTTAAAAACGCACAGCAAACCGTAAAAACAACTACAGCCTTGGAGTCTTCCAAAGCCTCATGGGAGAGATTTGTAAATTACTCAAAAGAAGGGGAAAGAAATTAGAAAAGGGATTCCCAGGAATTGAAATTGAATTCCCCTATTGGACACCAACAAACAGGCACTAACGGATAAACCTGTAAAACTACTACACTCCAATTCAAAAACCCTTGAAAAAACCCTAAAACTCAAATTCCACAATTCCCTTCCACATTGAAATCAATGGCTTTGGCGGTCTCAAATGTCCTTAACTTCCCAAAACGCCAAATTTCCAAGAGGAATTACACTCTCAAAAGCTCAGTTTTAAAAGCCCTCCCTTCTTTTCTCAGGTAACTATGAATTATCGTTAAAATCCCGATCTTTGCATAATCTCAGTAACCAAACAGAGATTCTTATTGAAATGTCACAAATATTAGTATGTTTTATATAAAGGAGCTAAACCTTTTGCTTGGAGCTTAGTTTATGCAGTGATTCTTAATGGGTACAGAGGTTCATGAACTGTTTGGTTGCTGAGAAAATTTTACAAAAAGAAACTATACCAAAGTTTGAGTTTAATTGGTTTTCTTATTTTAAGACCCAGTCTTAAATGAAAATTAATAAATTCAGTTGTGTATAAGTATATGCATGCCATCTTTGTTTTTGCTTATTGGTTTAATTGCATTGGGGTATATAATAATGGTAGCATTGTGTTTTAATTTTATCAGATTTCCTAGAGTTGAAAGGCAACATAAATGTTTTATTTATGCTTCTGCGTCCGCAGCAGGAGGCTCTAGGTCAGATAATGACTTAAACCCATATGAGGTAATCTTTGATAATTCTCGGTTTTGCAGTAAGGATTTGATGTTATGAAATTGTTGTGTATGGTGGTGTGGTGCTTTTTGTTTGAATTATTTTTGGGTTTGGGTGTTTCAGGTTCTTGGTGTGAATCCCATCGAGGGGTTTGATATGGTCAAGGCAGCGTATGCAAAAAAGCGCAAAGAGGCCCACATAGAGGGTGATGAAGTAGCTGCTGCTCAGGTATGCTACTACTTTATCTCACTCTAAAGAAAAAATATTCTGTTGATAACTGTTTTGTACTAGCATATGTCTTTATAATGAGGAATTTGTCTTATGTTGGGGTTCTTGTCTTGTGGTTTTACCATACATGACTTTCAGCTAGAGAAGGCATATGATAAATTGATGATGGCTCAGTTAAGTAATCGGAAGAAGGGTGTGACTTATGGTTCATTCAAGGTATGGTTCATGATTTGATATTCTTTTAGAACCTTTTTGAATTGATCAATTAAACATGAAATATTATATGATATTTGTGGTGGTTTCCTTGTTCTTCTGTCCAGGGAAAATTGAATGAAATTTATTGTGTGTGGGTTTCTAGATATATATACACTTAATTTTTCTAATGACTTGATATAATATAAGTAACCGAGTATAAAAAAATTATCAGCTTTAATGACCATGTAAAAAACAACGAGAAGAACTTAATATGCTCCTAATAAGTACACAAGCTATCTAGTTTAATCTACACATTCATGGAAGAAACCCAAAAGAGGCGTTTCTTACACTAAAGTTCATGATTGCTTTTCTTTTTACTGAGTGAAAAGTTTATCAGTTACCATGTCAGCTTTGAAATGGTTTGGCAATCTCTTCTTAACCACATAACTAACTTGGGATATATCAAGAACCTTGTGTAGTGCAACATTTTGCTTTGCAACTTCTGGTGGCTGTCTTCACCTATTCCCACCCATATTGGCGTCCACAAGGGTGTATAGAATTCATAATTAGAATATCAGGACTAACAAGATCAAGTAGCAAAGCTGTATTCTTGATTACATGCCTTTGTGCAAAACATTTTTGAAAATTTCATAGATATTTTTTAGATACCTTTATTTTAAAGATGTTTCATTGATGTTCTGATGTTCATTTCTAGGATCCATTTTGTTATCATATTGATTATCCTAGTATCCTTGTATATATTTTTAAAATGCAGGTCTCAAAGGACATAAAATATGCTGATAAGCAGCCGATTGTACCATGGGGACCAAGGTCTTGTGATTGCTCCATATCAGTATTTTAAATAGAATCTGGTGCAGAATTGACTTATGTGGTGCTGTGTACTTTAAATCTTTATGTCCTGTATTGCCTTTATTTGTTGTTTATGATTCTGCTAGCACCCATAGATAAACCTTAGGGAGAAAATGATATAATAAGTTACCTATATCATAGTTATACTATGGCTGCCTGGAGAGGTGAGATCTTTCAAAAGTGAAGGTGTAAGGACTGCTTCTCTGTCAGATAATGGGAAATGCCTTGCTCAGCAATACACATAAACTTATTGGGATGGCATTTTGTATATTTTATAGAAGTTATGTGCCATTTGTTTTTATCTTTTAGTTTTTCTTTGCAATTTCCACTGAGGATGCGGACTGATTTACTTTGCTTTGATGAATTATGTAGATATCTCAGAATAGTTCCTTTTTCTTTTTCCATGCATGTTATATTCGCTCCTTCAGCAGTACTTTTAAGACTTCGATATGTTTCAGGTTTTCCAAGTCCAGTGAAAATGACATGCGCATCAACCTGGCAATATCTGTTGCATTTGTAAGTAATTAATTGATGTTCTTTTGTGAAAATTCTCTGCATTTTGTGAGTGCCTGTGATATGCTTGGGCAAGGAAGTCATTAGTTTCATTTATCCATGCCAGCAATTTGGAAGTTGGTGGGCACTGTCATAACTTATAGGTTGTTGATTCTACTGTCTATTTGTTTTATCTCCGAGCTTAGTTTTATGAACTTGCAATTCATATAATGACATTTGTTTTTGGTGTGATTGATTCAGTCAATTTAAGTTTTCATGATGTTGAGGGTTTATAGCTCTTTGAACCCCTTCTGCAATATAAATGAACTCATGTTACTCTCAGGTTTTTTCTGCAACCCTCAGAGACATGCTCTTTTCTTTGTTCCTTTTTCTCTTTATATATGAGTAGAAAATGTCCATGAAAATTTATCATGCTAATGCTGGGTCTTGGGTGTACCAAAAATGTCAATAACAGAGGGCCTAGTTAAGTGGCTAATGTTTGCACTAGAAATTCTGATCAATCCATCAGGAAGAATTGTTGTGTTGTAGGTGTTAGCTTGTCGTATATGAATACTTTTTAGGTCTTTAATAACAAGGATGCTTTCTTTGTTCTTTGTTGGATTCCATTCTCAAGTTGTGCTTGTCTTTCTGCAGACAGCTTGGATTCTTATCAAACGCAGTGCTGAATATAAACCTCTTCAGTTTTTGGCTTTTGCATTTGTATATCGAATTTTTGAGAAGTTGAAAGCCTTTGAACCTCCTGTTTCACAAACATATACAGTGAGTGAAATTTATAATAGTAGCATCCTTCCGTCTCGTGGGACATTAGATGTGGAGGCACTTTCAATAATTTTGACATGCCTGAATAAGTTTTTCCAACACCTGAGATGTTTTTGGCTGCAGGAAGAAGGTGAAGACGAGGGACGAACACTGCGCTTGGGAAAACGGATTCTTCGTTCCCTCGCACTAGTGTTTGGCTCTGTTGCTTTTGCTTCCTTGGTATTATACTCTTCCCTACTTTTTGGCGTGGTTTTGGAAAGGTTGTCAATAAGTTCACATGTCTGTGGCTTTAATATGCAAATGTTCCCTGAGCTAAGTTCTTGGAGAACTAATTGGGATGCTATGCAACACACATTCAAATAAAAGTAGTCAATCCTGAGTTTCTTATGATTGAAAAGAGAAATGTTCCAAAACTTTTCTGTCCCTCAATAGTGCAAGGCTCTCACTTAATAATACTAAATCCATAAGTCCCCTGGTATGTATATAATACTAATAGTGGGGGGAGGGGGTTATATGCTTCAAAGTATTTGATGAAGATTCTGTAAAACCATTAAAGAAGACCTTTTATATTTGTCCCTCCTCTAAATCCTTGCTTCTGTCCAATCAATTTTTGAAAATGTTCATGGCTCGACCATCACCAGTTAAATCATGCTTAGTTTACTTCCTGTTCCTTTTCCCTTAAGATCTTTAGGAAAGGACTTCTGCAAACCATTGGACAGGATTATGTTTGCCTCTCTGATTTCTCTACATTAGAATCGTAGTTTGGTTTTTAGATTATTGTTCATTGATAACCATTGGCTGATACCTTGCAGGCTTACACTGGTATTTTGAATTTGATTGAGATGGCTGGCAGTTACATACCTGTTTTTCTTTACAATAATCAGGTAGCGACCTTGACATATTGTCCTGAATAACAGGGTTCTTCGTATGGATATTTTTTGTGGCAAAAATATATCTGGGGATCAGTTTCTTAAGGTTCTTTTGTAAACTGGGAATGGCAATTAGTTCTCACATGTGTGCATATGTGCTAGCAAACCTAGTTTATTTGCATTTGCTATTTGATTTTGCAAAATCCCCTAGATTTCAGCATGCACTACTGTGTTGATAAAGTGATCTCATTGCAGTTTTTCTTTGGCCTGTGTGCTGGATAGAATAACAACACTGCTTTACCTGCTTCATGTGTGAAACAGGCAATTATTATTTAGTTCTTGGACACATGCTCAACTGGTTCCGATGGTGTTTCTCTGTCTATATTTCTATCTGTTGAACGCTATGATGTCTGCTCCAATATAATAATATGTTTTCACCTGTAGGAACTGCTAATCACCACTGCCACATCAGTCATTCTCTACATCCTGGCATCATATTATCGGTAAAGAATCGGTCAAGAGGTTGAAGGGGCATGCAGAAATCCTTAATCCTGTATCTTGTTTTTTCCCAGTTTATTCAGTTGTCAAACGAAATGAGGAACCTTGTAAAAATGGAAGAGCAATACAGAAATAAATTTTTGGTTAAAATAGCGTGGTTATGTATTTGATTCGGTTTTTATTTACAAGTGTGGTTAGTGCAGAAACAGCTCCACCAAAATGTGCTCTTAGTGGACCGCATTTACAAACCGAAATTCCATAGAATCCACACAACTCAGATTTAGCTTAGTTTACGGGCAAAACAGTTTTGCGTTTCAAGTGTTTTTTATTAAAAAATATATTAAAATAATTTTTTATAATTTATTTTTCATATTAGATTAAAAAACACTTCAAAAATTAATTTTTTTTTTTTTTTTTTAAATTTTAAACAAATAGTGTTTTGACTCCAATACCAAACATGTCCTACGGATTCCGCATTATTGATGTATAAATGTATCTTATAAGAAACCTTTTTTTTATATAGGGTTATTATAGAATCGACAGCTTAATTTATATCAAACAAAATCAAAATAATAGTATTTTTTAAGAAAAACTTTTTAAAATCGCTGCGTGTTGACAGGTCAATCTGTTAGACGCATTTGACTTGCTGGGCATAACCGAGTGCCTTTGCCTGTGGGTATTATTATCATACGTATCGAAATATCTAAGAAAATGGGCAAGCCCAAAGGTACAGCAGAAAACGCTCAAAGTCCGATACAACAAGCTACGAAATTGGATGGCCCAATAAATTATAAACTTCTTCAGCTCAGATTCATTCATTATCAATCAGGAAAAAAAAAAAAAGATTTCTGCGCAAAGTCTCATATCTCATGCTTTGCTAGCTTGCTTGCCAGAGTGACCAGAAAGAGAAACACAGAGACCCTAAATCTTCTGCTTCCGCTTCTTTTTTATAGAAATTTTAAAAGAGAGCTTAGTGGGATTCAAAAGAAAAGGCAAGCAAGATGAGGATCATGATAAAAGGTGGAGTATGGAAGAACACGGAGGATGAAATTCTAAAAGCGGCTGTTATGAAATATGGAAAAAACCAATGGGCTCGTATTTCTTCTCTTCTTGTTCGTAAATCTGCTAAGCAATGTAAAGCTCGTTGGTATGAGTGGCTTGATCCTTCCATTAAAAAGGTATGTATTTGTCCTACTTTACCTTTTCTTTATTTATTTTTACCCTTCTTGGATTTTGGTACCTGGGTTTGATTTTTTTTTTTAAGATAAATTATCGTTTTATTTTTTGGATGGATAGTGACAGTGTAAGTGTTTTTATTAATAAATGGTTAACTAGGATTTATTTTTTAGGGTTTTTTGAGTGATTATTTAGTAAAAGATCGTTTTTTTTTTTTTTAATTTTTTGGACAATGATAGTCTAGTCCTTTTTTTGATAAATGTTTGAGTGGGTCTCTAGAATTTTGATTGGTTTTGTGAGAAAATTAGGAAAAAAACACATTTTTACCTGTTGCAGTGATTTATGGATTATGAAAACTGTAGTGGTTTTATTGATAAATGCAAGACAGTGAATTTTTTATCTTTTTTTTTATGTTGGGATTTTTGCAGACCGAGTGGACTAGAGAAGAGGATGAGAAATTGCTTCATCTTGCTAAGCTCATGCCCACGCAGTGGAGGACGATTGCCCCGATTGTTGGACGTACTCCTTCACAATGCCTTGAGCGTTACGAGAAGCTGCTTGATGCAGCTTGTGTTAAGGATGACAACTATGATCCTGGTGATGATCCACGGAAATTGCGTCCTGGTGAGATTGATCCGAACCCAGAATCTAAGCCTGCACGTCCGGATCCTGTTGATATGGATGAGGATGAGAAGGAGATGCTTTCGGAAGCACGAGCTAGGTTAGCAAATACTAAAGGTAAAAAGGCTAAAAGAAAGGCTAGGGAGAAACAGCTTGAAGAAGCGAGGCGGCTTGCTTCCTTGCAGAAAAGGAGGGAACTGAAGGCTGCTGGTATTGATAATAGGCATCGGAGAAGGAAAAGGAAGGGGATAGACTATAATTCTGAAATTCCCTTTGAGAAGAAACCTCCTCCTGGATTTTATGATGTTGCTGATGAAGATAGACCTGTGGAACAGCCTAAGTTCCCGACCACTATTGAAGAAATTGAAGGGAAAAAAAGGATGGATATTGAAGCACAGTTAAGAAAGCAGGATGCTGCAAAGAATAAAATTGCTGAAAGGCAAGATGCCCCATCAGCTATTCTACAAGCAAACAAGCTGAATGATCCAGAAACGGTTAGGAAGAGGTCAAAATTGATGCTTCCTGCACCACAGATTTCAGATCATGAATTGGAGGACATTGCGAAGATGGGGTATGCTAGTGATCTTCTTGCAGGAAGCGAGGAACTCATGGAAGGGAGCGGTGCAACACGTGCTCTTTTAGCAAACTATGCCCAAACACCACGGCAAGGAATGACACCTCTACGGACCCCTCAAAGAACTCCTGCTGGTAAAGGTGATGCTATAATGATGGAAGCTGAAAACCTAGCACGGTTGAGGGAGTCACAAACACCATTATTAGGAGGAGAGAATCCTGATTTGCACCCTTCAGATTTTTCTGGAGTTACCCCTAAGAAACGGGAGATTCAGACACCAAACCCAATGCTGACTCCTTCTGCAACTCCTGGCGGTGTTGGTCTGACTCCCAGAATTGGTATGACACCATCAAGGGATTCTTTTGGGATCACCCCAAAAGGAACCCCCATTAGGGATGAACTCCATATAAATGAAGATATGGATATACATGATAGTGAAAAACTTGAGCAACGAAGACAGGCTGATCTGAGAAGGAATCTGCGTTCTGGTCTTGGTAATCTTCCACAGCCCAAGAATGAATACCAGATAGTCATCCAACCACCTCCAGAAGACAATGAAGAACCAGAGGAGAAGATTGAAGAGGATATGTCTGATAGAATAGCGAGGGAAAAAGCTGCGGAAGAAGCCCGGCTGCAGGCATTACTTAGGAAGAGATCAAAAGTACTGCAAAGGGAACTCCCTCGGCCTCCTCTGGCATCATTGGAATTAATTAGAGATTCTTTGCTGAGAGCTGATGGGGATAAGAGTTCCTTTGTTCCTCCTACATCAATTGAACAGGCTGACGAAATGATAAGAAAGGAGCTTTTAGCCTTACTAGAACATGATAATGCAAAGTATCCACTTGAAGAGAAGCCAAGCAAGGAGAAAAAGAAAGGCTCCAAGCACGCTTCAAAAAGATCTGCTGCTTCTATCCCTATGATAGAGGACTTTGAAGAAGATGAGCTGAAACAAGTATATGTTTATTGTGTCATTGCTAAATTACATATTCTTCCTTTTCATAATTTTATTATTCTTTCTGTGGTCATGCTTCGAATGTCTTTATTTTTGTTTGTTTGTGTGCATATGACCTTATGTGCTTGTGCTTAATGTAGTTGATTATGGACTTAGCTCCTTGTCAAACATTTACTTTTGTTCAGCACGTGTTGTGTCTGTCTTGTATGTAGCTGCATGAATACCACATTTTAATGTTCCGAATTCATATTTCCTATACCTTTTGACTCTTTGAAGATAATTATATCAAGGAAAACCTTCCAAGTTACTTTTGGTGTCCATGGCAGTTTCTCCCTTTGTTTAGCGTAAGGATTACACTTTCTACACCCACCCACCCACCCACACACACACACACACACACATTTTAAATTCATTAATAAGTATCAGAATTTCAACTTAGCAGGATTTGACTAATTTATAAATGTTACAAGCATGGGTAACATTCAGTCGTAGTCAATGTCAGTACGTGGCTATTTTTTCTTCCCTATATTGCAGTAATGGAAAGCCTCATTTTGAACTACATTCTTAACTGAAATCATATCGTTTTTCCTTTCAAATTTTGTCTGCCAAGAAGCCATGCCTTTTTGACATACTAAATTGTGGAAGATCTTGTCTCATTTTCTATTATTTGACCTTGAGTGACATAGACGCTCAACAGAAGCTGAAGATTAGGAAATGAGTGACCTTGTGGCAGATGATTGATGAGAAGATACAATTCTAAATACGTGCTGTTACCTTGTATCTGTGCATTTATTTTGATTCCAACTTTATACTAATCCCTGTGATGTAGTTGTTTTGCTATTCACCTTGGGAATGGGTATTGCAGCTGGCCATCATGTTACAGGATGACTCACCTTTCAAATTAATTACCTTCTTGGATGATATATTGTGGTTCTCCCATTGCATTCAAATTTTTTCATGCATCTTCCATTATTTCAACGTTGCATTTCTCATGATTCCCCAACATGGTGGTTCCTATAATTTTGAAGTCTGATGGAAGATATGTACATTAGGAACATAGAAGCTTTATTTTGCACCTTCTACCTCTTAATTTAATTTCTATTCTAACTTCACCGAATTCTGAACATGTTCTTCCCGATTTAAAGATTTAGGGTAAAAACTCAGCTATCAAATTGTTTTTGCATAAGTATTTTTTGAACTCACTTTATGCTGTGTACATCATAGTTTACACTTCTATCTTTTGTGATATCATTATTCCTTCCTTGGAGACAATGTGCCAGAAAATGTTAACAATTCACTCTCATGAGTTTTGTAACACCTATGTGGCCACAACCTACTTACCACGGGTGAATGCATGGGCATACATGTTACAACCTATTTACCATGAGTGAATGCATGGGCATTCTACTTGCATGTCATTTACCATGAGTGAATGGACGGGCATTTCTACTTGCTTGTCAATGCAGATGGATTTGCCATGTATCTTTAAACCCATATATTTCCTGATTTTAATTTATGTTCTCTCATTGTTTTTATCTTGGTAGTCATTTTTTTTCCATCTTGAGATACAGCATACAAGGCAATAATTTACAATTTGTGTTGGATATGTATTCAATAAATGCATATTGGCTAGTTTTCTGGATGTTCCTTTGCTCTTGTATTTGTGATATTGAAAAATGTATTGTCATTGAGGACCTTACAAGCATTTGTAGTGAAGAGTGATTGTCCATTTGCTCACTGACTGACGATCACATTCTTCTATGCAGGCTGATAATTTGATAAAAGTGGAAGCTCAGTACATACGTGTAGCTATGGGACATGAAGATGAATCCCTTGATGAATTTATTGAAGCACACAAAACATGCATAAATGACCTCATGTACTTCCCTACTCGCAATGCTTATGGTCTCTCCAGTGTTGCTGGAAACATGGAGAAACTCATGGCATTGCAGAATGAATTTGAGATTGTGAAAACAAGGTTAGAGGCTGAAAGGGAGAAGGCATTACGGCTTGAGAAGAAGGTCAATGTTCTCACTCAAGGTTATCAGGTATGATTTGGTACAACAACTGGCTCTTTGTTTGGACTGTAGGCGTGCTTTATGTTACTGCCACTCCTTTGGCTGTTATTTTCTTTCCTTTTGACATGCAACTTGTCATTGATTTTCTCACTCGTGGCAAATTATATGAACGTTTTTTCCCATTTAATTAGTAAATTACTGTGTTAATTAGTATTTGTTTCTGTTTGTTTGAGTTTTCACAACCTTTTTTCAGTTCTCAGTATCCGCATGGTTTCTATTGTCCAAATTGATGTTTAATGAATTTATGGTCACTGGATTTGGTGATCTCAAAGAGCACATTAAAAGAGTGGTGCATTTTATCTTTGTTGTAGAATATAGCTATAGCCCTTTGATGGTGCCACATAAATTGCTGCGAGATTATTTGATTATTTTGTTGGAGGTCCAAAGGTTCAAAAGAATTTATTTGGCAGTTGCTTTATAATCAACTCCATCAAATTCAGAAGCACCAATCTCTGAATTAAGATCTCTATGCAATATATCTTCCTGTGATATCGTGCTTTCATTTTTCTGTTTTTCATATTATTCTCTTTCTATTCTGGATATAAGAAATAAAATAATAGCTATTAGAACCAATTGAAGGAGATTCGTTTGTTAGCTTTAAGCACAAAATGTGGCCATGGCTCTCTAATGCTTACTGTATTAAGATATCCAATGCAATATAACTTCCTGCAATATCATGCTTTTTTTCTTCTCAGTTTTTGGTATTTTTTCCTATGTTTTTTCTGTATACAAGTAATTAAATGTTAGCGATTGAAACCTATTAAAGGAGAATTGTCTGTTAGCTGTGAGCACAAAATATGGGCATGGCTCTCTAATGCTATGTTATACAATTAGTGAGACAAAAGGAGGTAGGGGCCTTTTCCACCTTTCACCTAAGCTGCACAGGAAAGGCTGAAAGCCAATCCCAGGCAACTTTGTAGTGAGATCTGTAGATTTACTGACTTTAGAACCCAAGAATACTGATCTCTAGTATGATCTTATGTTTTTCCCATTCACCTGTAGAGCTTGTCAAGATCACAATTCTTAGGTTACTAAATTGCTGATTTTTGAATGATCAGATACGGGCAGAAAGGCAACTTTTGCCTCCAATTGAGGTGACCTTAAAGCAGATGGACACTGCTGGAACAGAACTGGAGTGCTTTCAAGCTTTGCAGAGGCAAGAGCAATTAGCAGCATCACACAGGATCAATGGTCTTTGGGAGGAAGTTCAGAAGCAAAAGGAGCTAGAGCAAACTTTGCAAAGGAGATATGGAGATCTTGTTGCTGAGCTAGAAAGGATACAACAGCTCATAATTAATTACAGAGCACTAGCCATACAACAAGAAGAAATTGCTGCAAAGAATCGTGCCCTTGAGTTGGCCCAAGCCACAGCAAAGCAAGCTGCTATACTGAACACTGAACCGTCTGAGCCTATGCCTTCCGATGAACTTGGAAGTTCTTTGCCAGTAGGTTCATCTGATGAAAAAGTTTCAGATCAGCAAATGGATATTGATTCAGAGAAGGTGCACAGTGCACGGGCCACAGATACAAGCTTGACCAACAATGTGCCTTCTGAGCCTATGCCTTCAGATGAACTTGGAAGTTCTTTGCCAGTTGGTTCATCTGATGAAAAAGTTTCAGATCAGCAAATGGATGTTGATTCAGAGAAGGTGCACTGTACACGGGCCACAGATACAAGCTTTACCAACAATGTGCCTTCTGATGAGGTGCAGACAACACTTGTACAAGGTAGCGGCCATGAAGCAGCTTCAGGTGCTTGTCCCTCTGGTTCAGATATAAATAACCAAAATGGAGTTCCAGTTCCAACAGGGGACTCAATAAACAGAGGAGATATTATATCTAAAGTTGGCGTTGCAGTGGAGAATAAGGTGAATGATGATTCTGTTGGCGTGGATGCTGGTGATGCTGTTATGATTACAGAAGTTATGAAGGACAGCTCAGCTGCCATTGAAGGAGAGAGTATACAAGAAAGAGTTGATGGCTTTGCCACTGCTGATGTGATGCAGGTTTCCAGTGGCGGAGATGATAAAGTAAATCAAATGAAGGGTGAAGGAAAATTGCCTGTCATTGTTGTGGATCTTACTAGCTCTGAATAGGCGAGTTCAGAATTAGATGGGGAAAGTGTCCTAATTGTTCATCAAGGGAGAGAAACTACTGAAGAACCCATGAAAATACTCCTCTATTCTTCAATAATTTCTGTGAATGAATGAAGCATGGTTCCAAGGTTAATCTCTCATGTTGCTGCCTGATAATGATATGATTATTGTTGTAGTGGTTAATCAGGGATGTTGGGGAGTTTCCTGTCTTTCGTGTTTTTTACCAGAACTGGAGATGGAAGCCATCATTTCGTTCTGTTTTGAATGACCAAAAGAACAGGTAAAGAACTAATCTGATTGCATTTTCTGTTCGGTGTAGCTATTATTAGGCTGAGGAACCCTTTATTTTAATGAAGGATATATGCTGTGCTCACTTCTCCTGTGTTGAGTATTCAATTAATGGATGAGAGATTTTGTAATGAATCAAGAAATAGTAGCTGAGGGCCATGGACCCTGGTCTGTTCGAGTTTGTCAGATAGGTTTTGTGCGCCATTGGCTTGAGCTTATCATACTTGTGTACTTGTGTCCCATTGGTTGAGATTTCTTCTAAATGTTCTTGCCACAATTTAGAAGTTGGTGAGGGACGAGTTTCCACGTAAAGGCAGATACTTCGGCTGTAATATGTGACAAGCTTCAACAATGGTGGCCTGGAGCTACGTCTTATTACAGTTGTTTCTTATGTCATCAGCTTTGCTTCAAGAATTTTTGAATTTTACCATTTGGGATTTCTAAATATTGAAGGTCCATGCATTATCAAAAAGTTTTAAGAATGTTGGATTTGATATTTAAAAGTGTTTTTGTTCCAAACAAATTCCACTCGCACGGAAAGGACTTCTCTCTTTTATTTTGATGCATTTAGCCATATTAGTAAATGGCCTCTTCTATCATAATGAAAACTAATCAATGGGTCAGGTGGTGTTTGGATTGGTGTCAGGAGTCTTTATATTTTAGCTTCAAATTATTATTATTATTATTATTATTTTATGTGTTTTTGAGTCATTAATATAAAAAAATAAATTTTAAAAAATATAATATTTTTATTTATTTCCAAGAGCATTACACCTTGAAGACCAGCAATCCAACGTTACTCGGCTCGTTTCAGTAGCTTCCATATCCGCTCATCCAATGCACTTTTGGGCTTTGGCATATCCAATTTTTGGCCACCTTTTTTATATGTCAAGGAAGTGTAAATTGAACCTCTCTTCCTGCTGGAGGATAAACGATTTTTTATAAAAAAATAGAACAGTTAATTAAAAATACTGACAGGATAACTATAAAATGATGTTTATTTTTTTTATATGTACACTGTTCTTGAGTGCGTTTGATGATGTTGGTGGGGTATCACTTTTCCAGACTCTTGGATCTCTTTTGGGCCTTAAAAAGTAATAGAATCCAAACTATTCTTGGATCTCATGTTCCTTTTTTGGGGGATCTATGTCAATTTGTTTTTGTTTTTAGATAATGGGTAGCCTCTCTCGTTGTCTTTAATTCCTTTCTATCATTTATTTATTATGATTTAAACCTCGAATCTCTTCAAAGTATAAATCCCATGTCTTGGCTGCTTTTTTCGTGACAAGGAGCAATCACTTTTCGGGTGTGTTGGAGAAATGAGAACGCGGTGTAAATTTTGTCTTTAAATTTTATTTATTTTTTTAAAAAAATAAATAAATAAAATTATATTTTCAAATTATTTTAATGTACTAATATCAAAAATAATTTTATTTTAATACATTTCTATATAAAAAGCACTTTAAACCACAATCCCAAACACAACATTTGGCATTCAAAATCTTTTTGTATTGTACCATGAGGGTGTGATTAATTATAATAATTGTTGTTTTTCTATGTATTTTTTTATTTGAAAATATATTAAAATAATATATATTTTTATTTTAAAAAAATTATCTTGACATTGGAAAATTAAAATATTTAAACAATTAATTTTTTTAAAAAAAATCTAATTTTTTTTTTTTAAAAAAAAAAAAAACAGTTTCAATCGTGGTCTTAAATATACATACTTTGGGCTAAGCTTTCTTACCTTTAAAGCCTGGCTTGATGATATCTAGATGGGCCAATTACATCGCAATCCCATGTAAGAAAATGAAGTTATGAGCTCGGGTCCGATTGTCGCTAATTAAAATCATAATTCCAACATTTGAAAAGATGACGACGACGACGGTTAAGTAAATTATTGTGGTTTTTTTTTTTTTTTTTTTAAGTATAGTAGATGTTATTTTTTAAAAAATTTTATTTAAAAATATATTTTATATTTTTTATTTTTTAAAATTTATTTTTTATATCAACACATCCAAACAACTTAAAATAAAATCATTTAAATTTTTTAATTTTTTTTTTTAAAAAACAGGTTTATCCTAAACGGGGTTATACACTAATTATAGCTCAATAGTAACAACAGGCCCAGATCTTCTTAAGGGAGATTGTCAATTACTAAGTCCCAAATTAAAATTGGCCCACTAATTAACATTTACATTTTTATTTTATTATGTTAATTTCTAAATTAATTTTTTACATCGATAGAAACCACTTATATTAAACATGATTTGAGTACCGACCCTCGTTGTAGTGGTTAGTTCTAAAAAAACGTCCGATTTAGTTAAAACTAAGTTTTTTTTTTTTAAAAAAAAAAACAATGTCATGATAACCTTTTAAATTAAATTAAATTTTGGATTGATTTACCTAACTTGTACGGATTCAACTTCCAAATTAAATTTAATAATTTTTTAAAATTTCTTTCAGTTTAGTGAAAGACATATTATCTATATTAAGTCTAAAGAATACAAGAGAGATTTATTCTGACTTGAAAAATAAAAGTAAAAACTGAATGAATTAGAAAGCATGTTTATTTATATTAGAGAATAATATAAATTATATCTTGAGATTTTATATAATAGTTTAAGTTATTAGGTTGAGATAGTTCTTTAATATGGTATCAGAGTCTTGATGACCAAGCGGTTACGAGTTCAAATCTTACCATTTTTATTTATTTGATAAAAATTAAACATAAGTAATATGAGTTTATATAAGTTTCAAGCCCTAATAACTTTTATTTAAAAGAATATACTAGAATAATAGTTATCAAATTAAATTGATTTTTTAATACTTTAACCATTAGAATTATTATACATAAATTAGTTCGACGAGGATGCAACTTCTGTTACATCAACCAGTCAAGAAGTTACTAATATATATGAATCCAGTTCATATGATAATTCTAGATAAAAGGATTAGGTTGTGTGATATGATTATTTAAACTATTCAAGGCAAAATCAAACGCAATTTACAAGAAGAAACACACAAGAAGCTACCTTAATTAACTGTCGTTTTGCTGGATTATATGCATGCATTCCACCAGTTAAAAGTATCATCATGTTACTGTCAGAAGGGAGAATCATATAAATTTATTCTACAATTATGTTAGAAATAAATTTATTTTATATTTGTTCAACCATGCATGTCCCTGTCTATGCTGGTATCCTGGCATTCTCTACTGGATAAAAGATTTCTTGTCTTTTCTATTGGGTTAGGTTTGTTTTTTGGATTCTTGTTCGGGATTTTTGCAATTTTTAAAAGACTTTCAAGGTGATCTAGATTTTTGCAATTTGTAAAAGACTTTCAAGGTGATCTATTCTTTTTTTAATTATATGATCATCTCTGAGGAAAGTGGAGGGTTTGTTTCATATATAGTGGCTGGCGGGTTGGGTGGGTTTCTTGGAATTTTGTTGAATTACATTATATATATTTAAAGAGTATTGTTTTTTTTTTGTTGCAAAATTAGCATCATTAGCTTCAATGTAAATTTTATTTTTAATGCTATATTAATCCTTGTAATGAATATGCTTTTAATGATAGTTTTAAGCATACAAGATGAAATAGAATTGCATTACAAATATAAAATTTCATATGACAAAGCATGGGTTACAAAACAAAAGGTCTTGAAATATCTTTTTGATTCACATAAGAATCTTATGAAAAATTACCTTAGTTATTGTTGGTAAAAAAAATATCATATCCTGAAACAATTAATTATTGGGCATACAAAGAAAATATTGATAATAGTATAGTAATTTTTGTACTTGTATTTTGATTATTTGAATCTTATATTGAAAGTTACAAATACTATAAACCACTCATCAATATTGATAGTATAAATTTGTATCGGTGATATGATAAGAAGTTATTGATTATAATTGTTTTTTTATGTAAATAATAGGCTATTCCTTTTAGCTTTTGTAATTGTTGATGAAAAAAGTAATTCTAATTAGAGCTGTGAGACATACATTTTTCATTTTTGGCATTAAGATATGACACCAACGTTATAGGACTTGGTGGTTTTGCTTAGACTGCCTATTGATGGACGAACTATCACATCTTTTGGTGTTCATAATAGGATTGTGTTATATGAGCGATCATTTGAATTGACACCATCTTCTAAATTGAAGGAGTAGCATACGTCTTAAGTGGATTGAAGGGATGTTTGTGACACCACCAGCTGATGCTAACAAGGAGGTTTTACAGAGGTGTGAAATAAATTATAAATCTAATATGTTGACTATTTATTAAGTTTGTGTGAATTATTGTGATAATTTTAATGTGTTATAAAGGTATTCCAGAGCATATGTACTTTATTTGTTTGATAGTATGTTATTCAATGACTAACAAAGAGATATACGCCTTTAATTCACCTGACACTCCTGAAGGATTTTGACATCATCCCCACATATAGTTGGGGATATGTTATCTTGGTATATTTGTACAAACATCTATGTCTTGCATGCATGATGGGGATCAAACAAGTTGGGGGATATTTACTACTTCTACATGTATGAAGTGAGAAATACTATCTAGACTTTAAATGTTTGGTGTTAACACAAATGATTTAAAAGGTTTTTTTTATTGAATAACAGTTACGGTCATGGGAACATCTTTATGAGGGCAGACCCTAGTTACCTCGATTGTCATTTATGACCATCTAGATTATGAAAGTTACACTTTATCTACCATTCGGATACAAGTATTGCGATGTTCTTTTGCAATTATATTTATTTATATTGTGTAACTTTAACTTTAAAAAATGCAATTAAATTGATATCATTTAATGTTAGGTGGTGTGCTAGTAGAGTATTTGAAAATAATCCAACATATATGATGTCATTTTATTGAAGCGAATTAGATAGACAACATGTTATCATGATATTTTTTTAATCATTTGTTTAATAAAAACCATTATACTTCATCAAATTATTGTTTTTAATATTTAAAAACTCATATTATATAGGTCATGTGGACGCCTTAGTCAAATGAAAAATTAGTTTGTTAATAAATATTGTTATTCAAAACCTTGTAATATTTAATTATATGTTGTGGTTTTGAAACGCGATATTATAATAATATTACGCATTTCAGAACTATGATAAAATTATAATTAATATTGCGATTTAAAACATGATATTATTGAAATGTCATGCTTATAAATGGTGGCATCCTTAAACCGTGTTATTTCATTAAAAAAAATTATCATGTGTTACTTTACCATTTATTTTTTTTCTATATTAATTACACAATTTATCCAAGTATAAGAAAGTGGAGGATTTATTTAATATTAGAGCATTGAATTTTTAAAAATTTGATTATAAAAAATAATTTTTTTATTTGTTTTAAATTATTATTTTATATTTTTAGATTATTTTGATGTGTTGATGTTAAAAATATTTTTTTAAAAAATAAAATAATATTTATAATGTATCACTAACAAAAAAAAAAAAATTAAAAAAAAGACTTCACAACATTAACAAACAAACAGGCTGAAAGTGGCCGGCGGATGAGGTGGGTTTCTTGGAATCTTGTTGAATTACATATATATATATATATATTTAAAGATGACTTACACGACTTTTGATGGTTTCTTGGAGCTATAAAACGTCACGGATTGTGGGCTAAATGAAAGTGTTCCTTTTGGGCTCAACTTTTGTGCTGCAGAGTGTGATAGCTGAAAGATCATCGGGTTGATTTGCTGGTAATTAAGTGCCTTTTGCTGTAGCTTTTGGTCTGTTCATGTTGACATGCAGCTTAGAGTTGGCTTCTCTGAATTTATATATGCAAATATACTGCTTAGACTGTATAATACAACTACTTTCTGTTGAAATTCTCATGTTTCATGCATCTGTGCAGAATTTAAGGAAGGGGGTAGTCAGTCCAATTGAGAAACTTTCTTGATATCAAGTTTAAAGGTTCAAAATTTGTAGAGGTTAAGAACAGAAAAGAATAGGAAGTTGCACGGGTAGTCCATCTCTCTCTCCCTTTGCCTTTATCAAATTCTTTCCCGTTAACTCTGAAGAAATGTAGCTAAATTAGTTAGATTTTAGATATATTTTTTAAAAATTATTGGTTTAAATTCTACAAGTCTAATGGTTTTTAAAAACTTATATAATCGTTAATTTAGGGTCTGTAAAATTAATCGAAATACATATAAACTAGCACGTAACTTATATTAATAATAAAAAAAAATTCTTTCGTCGGTTTTAGCTAAAACATTTCTCCAGTTTCCCTCAAGACTGGTTCAAGATGCTTTGGACTCGCTGTGCTGAGCCCTCACAGTTTTTGCTTTGACCAGGGCGTCTCAACAATATTACCAGTGACTAGGACAAATCCAACTTCAATTAAGGATCAAGTTTAGTTGAATTTGGTTTCTGACGAGATCTTTAACTTCGGTTCTGTATTAAATAAATTTCTACGTTGTTACTTGTAAAAATGACTGTTGGGGTAAAAGTTGTCATGACTTGTGAGTTTTGTGGTTACCTTATTTTTGGTTACGAGGGGGTTAAAACCCAGCAGTCTTGTGGTTATTTTAACTTTCCTTCACAATAGATAATTTCAAGCATTGCTCTATATTTTCAAACTTTGTTAACGATTACAAGGATATTTTCGTGGATCAACCAAAATGGTTAGTCGACACTGTGAGAATTAATCTGTCTGGAATTATTCATTTGAAGTCATGAATTCACATTTTTGTAGATGTATGTGAAGATATGAATCTCGTAGCATAGACTGATATATTTTTTTATCTAACATTGTACTTCTTAGCAAGAATGGTGACAAGAACGGTGGATCTCCGGTCTGACAGTGTCACCAAACCAACTGAAGCAATGAGAGCTGCCATGGCAAATGCTGAGGTTGATGATGATGTTTTCGGTCACGACCCGAGTGCGTTGCGGTTAGAGACAGAAATGGCGAAAATCATGGGCAAGGAGGCGGCTCTATTTGTTCCATCAGGCACCATGAGTAACCTTATTAGTGTGCTTGTGCATTGTAGCATTAGGGGAAGCGAGGTGATACTTGGAAATAAGTCTCATATCCATATTTATGAGAATGGAGGCATCTCAACAATTGGAGGTGTTCATCCTCGAACTGTGAAGAATAATGAGGATGGAACGATGGATATTGATTTAATTGAAGCTGCAATCAGAGATCCAAGAGGGGAGATTGTATATCCAACTACTAGACTCATCTGTTTGGAGAATTCACACACCAGGTGAGTATTTTTTATGTTGCACAATGGTTTATCCTACTTGTTTCAGAGGGCCTGGTTATTCTATTATACTAATCTTTTGTGGCTTGGGAAGCTGAGTTCATATTTTAATGTTGGCATGTTCCTTGAATGTATTTTATTGTTATCACCTTGCATGTGAGGGCCACTTTGATTTCTCCCTTGGTTGTCTGCCATTGTTAAGGAGCTCAGTGATAGTTTCATTGCAGATAGAAGATGCACATCTCCTAATTTTGAATTAAAAAATGGAGTGAACTTCACCTTCCTGTAATTTTCTGGGAGGGACAGTTGATAGATTTGGTTTGATAAAGTTTTTTTATTTTATTTTTTCACTTTCCTTTTGCTTTGTTAGTCTTAGGCGAGGTGGGATGCTTCTGACAAGTAGGTTTGCCATCTGCAACTGATGTTGGTAACCTCTACGAATGTTAAACAATAAATGTTTCATATAGTGCAACTGGGTGGACTTTGAATTTTAACAGAGAATTACTCATCTAGAATTGGATTTGAAGGAAATTTTAAAGGACAGTAAAAAATAATTATGTGACTATGAAACTTAATGGAGCATCAGGATTGTCCTGGTGAATTCATGTTCTCTGTTGTTGCTTCTATATTGACTCAGATTTGGAATTTTTGTTCAACTGAGTTGATACTGGCTAGCATATCCACTGCTGAGATATTTATCATCCTTTTCTTTTTTAAGCAGGAAGATGATTTTACTCTTGACAATTCTATGTATCAAGGTTATGATACATATACATGCTTCTTTCGTAAATGTTAATTCATTAACAGTGAATATTATATCATCTTGCAACCCTCTCAGAAGTGTGAATATGTATGATAATTACAATAACTTGTCATGTTCTGTTTTATGCTCATAATGATTCTGCACCTAGGAATTCAGAGTTGTCTTGGATGATTTGCAAGGATAATTTACCTCTACAACATATTACTATTACATAGAAGATGATTCAATTGTATATATGGATTGTCTTCTTTCTTATTATCTAATTTTCCGAAATATCGGTATCATTGGAAAGTGATTTATCGTTTTTTTTTTGGCACCTTCGACTTATTTAGTTCAACTGTTATGTTTTATGGGATGCTTTCTAATCAATGCAGCTGCGGTGGTAGATGCTTGTCTGTAGAATATACTGACAGAGTAGGAGCATTGGCTAAAAAGCATGGTTTGAAGCTTCACATTGACGGGGCTCGCATTTTTAATGCTTCAGTTGTGAGTCAAAGAATTTTCAATATGCTCATTTATGAATACTGTAGTAAGTTGGACCACGCATGGCTCTATCATCCATCTGTTGATTGAGATAAAGCAAATGCTCCATTGTTTTCTTCATGCTAGGCAAGAGCATATGCAAGCTAAAGTTTTCAGTATCTGATTCTAAAATATTGATATCTCAGGCACTTGGAGTTCCTGTTAGTAGGCTTGTACAGGATGCAGATTCAGTTTCGGTATGATTATGTGGCCAAGAAACTAAGAGTCACTTTCTTTCTCAAATGATACATGTTCAATTAAAGAATTCTGCTCCATTAATCTCAAAATTTTGAACCAGGTGTGTCTGTCAAAAGGTTTAGGTGCACCAGTTGGCTCTGTTATTGTCGGTTCCAAAAGCTTTGTTGCCAAGGTAGGGATGGAGATCTACACTGAGGAAAAACACCAGCTACTCTGTTTTCTGGCAGAAATCGTCTCAAACTCTTTTATTTGCATGTGTTCTCTTTAGGCTAGAATCCTCAGAAAAACCCTGGGAGGTGGAATGAGACAGGTCGGTGTCCTTTGTGCTGCTGCTTTAGTTGCTGTACAAGAGAATGTTTCAAAGCTCGAGGATGATCACAAGAAAGCTAAGATGCTAGCAGGTAAATGCCATTGTTTCTGACCTTTCCCTTCCATTGCGTTGCAATATAGAGTTACTGAATGTCTTTTTAACTTAACTTCATTAGAGGGGCTGAATCGAATTAAAGGACTAAGAGTGAATGTTGCTGCTGTGGAAACCAATATTGTAAGTACCTTATTGCAAAAGTTCTCAAATGTGCAAGCCACAGTTCTTCACTTCAGCTTGGATTGGAAAGTTGTTTCTTTCTATGGCTTCCCTTTGTTTTATCGAGTATTTTTTTCAAAGTTTCAACAAGATTTTGCACGAATATGAGAACACCTCTGGTACATTTACAGTGTACATTTATAATTTTGTTTGACCAGGTATATTTCGACGTAGTAGAGGGCGCAGCAGAAAAGCTGTGCAAGAACTTGGAACAGCATGGTATACTTATAATGCAAGAGAGTCCAATCAGGTGCGTTTGAACCCTAAATATATCCATGAATCTAGCAAAAGAACAAAATAGAACAAAGACCACACTTTTCATTTAGTGTTGCATCGCACAAATTCACAGCCGTTATTTATACCAGCAGCCATAGCAAATTTTAAGGTCTCAAGTTCGAGTCAGGAAGTGTATCTTTTTGTAAAAGGACAGCCGGGGTTTTATTCGCTATCTGGCTCACAAAATGCGCTTTCTTTGGGGTGGGTTTCCTCGAATCCAAAAGGAAAAAAAAAATTTATGGTTATGGTCCATGAATCTAATGTTGAGTTGTTCTCTCATATTTTTTACCACTTTCAGCATTAGGGTTGCCCTTCACCACCAGATTTCAGCAAGTGATGTGCAGTACACTCTCTCATGCTTTAAGGTACTCTCGATGTCACACTGCTCTCCATTTCTATTGCTTAATGGTTATTCAAAAGCTGAAAATTGCAAGCTCTGCTCGTTTTAATATTGCAGCAAGCTTTGACAGGGGAGGTGCAAGAGGATAATGGCATCTAGTGGAGGAAATTGCTTGCCACAGGTTGTTGTTCAGTGAAGATGTTCATGGGGCTGAATAGTTAAATATTTGTCTTTGAATCGAGTCTTTTTGTGGTTAAATAGTGTGTAATAAACTTATGAATTTATCAAGTCCAAAAGCGATCTCTGCCTACAGCTTGTGCTTTCTAAGAGCATATCTATGTTATCTTACAATCATCTGAGGTTGCTAGCTAAAATACAGGTGGTGAGTAAAATAACCGAATTAACTATAAAATTAATTGAAAAAATTAATCTGGGATATCAAACCGAAAAAATATTTAACTATTTCGAAATTTAAAAAAAAAAAATTGGTTCGTTTCATATTTCGAAAGCCAAATTGAATTAACCAAGCCAATTTTTCGAATTAGAAAGCCTAAAAAGAGCCTAGGTTTGTTTCTTTTGTTTATTATACAATTGAAGAAATCTAGAGCCAGTACTTTAACTTTGGTGTTTGAGGTTGTTAAAAAGTCATAATTAATTTGACAGTACACAGACATTGTGTTTAGAGAGGTTAAGTTACGTAATTTACAATTTTATCTTTCATTTTGAGTAAAAAAATAATCAAAATTGACCAAACAATTACTTGATGAAGATTTTAGATTAAAAAATATGTAAGGAAAATGTTACGTTTGCAAACAAATCGTAAAAAAATCTATATAAATAGACATATCAAGTGGTAAGTAAGGGATATTTTTGTAATTTGCTTGTAGGTATACCATTTCTCAATTAGAAATATATATAAATATGTAACTTTAAAAAAAAAAAAAAAAAAAAACTCTCTCTTATTTTAGTATTGATATTTTGACGAATAAAGGGTGAAATGGAAGGGAAATTAAATTGATTTTAGCAAAGAAGAGCAAAGTATTAAAACATTAGTAGCAAAATCGAGAAAGAAAAAAAAATATTTGAGTATGTGTCATGTGGAGAAAATAATGAAAGGGAAATACTTTTGAAATCTTAAACATCTCTACAAATAACTTTCAATAAATATCCACATAGTAACAATGCGTTCGATTTATTTTGTAGCTTTTTGAAAGTTTCGGTAGTTTTCTCTCAATTCACTCGGCAAGTAATAATTTATTTCTTGAGAATTCATTTTATAACTTTCCAGTATATTCTATAGTCCATATAACTATGATTATGAAGAATAATGTTTAAATGTTTAACCATGATTATAAGAAAAATATAGAAAAGTCTTACAGGATTTTTTTTTAGAGTTATTATGATAAAAATATTAGATAATAATATATAACATATCATGCGATCTTATCTAATAACTTAAGTTTTCAAATTAAGATGGTTCTTTGATATGTATCAGAGCCTAGATAATTAAGTGATCACAAGTTTAAATTTTATTATTTTTTTTTTTTGATAAAAATCAAGTATAAGGTAATATTGGTGTGTGCAAGTTTCAGGTTCAAAAGATTTTAACTTGAGGAGATATATTAAAAAATAATATAAATCATATAATAAAACATTACCTAATAGTTTAAGTTTTTAGGTTGAGATGGTTCTCTAATAAAAAACACATGGGATTTCTAATTTCTAATTATTGAACCTATCGATAAAAATATTAGAAAAAGAAAAAAAAAACATTACATATATAATGGAACAATTCAATGCAAAACATCTAGCAATTATTTAATCTGTCATGTGCATGAGTTACGTTTTCATGTGTTCTCGATTCCAGTAGCTAGCAAAGGGAGCCAATAATGTGTCACCTCCATAGCAGCCATGCAATCCTCTTTGTAGCCTGTAGATTCCGATGCAGGAGATGTGTTTGTTACTCGAAATGGAAGTATATACGCTTGCCTTTTTGTATGGTAAGAGTATGCTCTTTTATCTGGGAAGGGATATATTATTCTTTTTATTTATTTATTTATTTAGCCACAGCGATTATAATCGAGCCCAGTTAGATATTTATACACACAAAAAAAGGTCTTAATTAATATTATTTTCCATCCCTTTTTGTAATAGTCTAACGGTTTAAGATTTAGAATTTTCTATCAGGTTTAAATCTTATAATCAATGGATTGAGATTGAAGGATTTGGTTTCTATATTGTGTAATTCAAAATCAAGTGACAAGAAGTTTACATTCTTATAATTCTTATCAAGATCATGAGTTTTTATTTTTGCATGGTTAAAAAATCATCTTAACTTAATAATTTAAGTTTTTAGATGGAGTTTTAAAATATAATTTATAATATTTTCTAACATACCCCTTAAATGAATGTCTTTTGAATTTAAAACTTACATGGGTCTATATTACCTTGAGATTTAGAGTTTTCTATCAGATTTAAATCTTATAATTAATGGGTTGAGATTCAAGTGAAAGTTTATTAAACTTGAAACTTGTATGGACTTACATTATCTTATACTTAATTTTTTTATCAAATAAATAGAGATTGTGAGATTCGAACTCGTGACTACTTGATCATCTAGGCTCTGATACTATATCAAAGAATCATCTTAACCCAATGTCTTAAGCTTTTAGGTGAAATTCCAGGATATAATTTATATTATTCTCTAACAAAAATAAATCTTTTTTCAATTATTAGGATTTGGTTGCATAAACAATTATGATACCATATGTTTGCAAAAGGTTGAGATAAATAGTATATTTGTTTTTACATTTTAAAAATATATTTTAAAAGATTTAATTTATTTATTTATTATGTTTTTAATTTTTTTTATTTAATATGCTAATTTTAAAAAATAAAAATATATATTATTTTAATAAAATTTTTTCAAATAAAAAATATTTTAAAAATTAAACGGGTTTAAAAACTTAAAATTTAATTGTGCAAGACATATTTTAAAAGGTAGCATCACATCTTTCTTGGACGATATAGTACTTCTCGTCGAGCATTGCTGCCAAGAATTTCAGATATCTACAGCCAACACAATTAACATAGAAAAACTATATGGTAATTATTCACATAAATATATGATTCACCTTAATAACTGTTTATGATTATAAAATTAACATAGATAAATTATAAGGTATTTTTTATACATTAATCTTTCATTCATATAGATGTATGATTCACCATAATAATTGTTTATGAGTTTTATTTTTATATGAATAGGGGATCACTATATCGGAAATACTTAATAATCTTTTATGAAAGCATATCTTTTTTATTTTTTAGTTCAACAAGAGGCTCGATAGAGCACACAAATAAATATAAGATTTATTATACTAACTATCTATGGATTTCACTTGTACGTTAGTGAGAGAATATTATATCAAAAATATCTAATAATCTCTCTAATTGTAACCTCCCATTATTTTCTAATTTTTTAAAAGGTTTAATAAGTTTTTAGCTGGACAAATAAGATGTTAGAGAATTGTATAAATTATATATTAGAATCTCATCTAACCGTTTAAGTTTTTTGTTGAGATAATTCTTTTATATGGTATTAGAATCTTATTAATCGAGCAGTCATGAGTTTGAATTTCATTATTTTCATTTCATTTGATAAAAATTAAGCATAAGCACAAGGTAATGTAAATACGTATAAATTTCAAACCCAAAGAGCTTTTTCTTGAAAATGTGTGTTAGAAAATAATTGGGGCCTCACCTAACAATGCAAGTTTTAAGTTGAAAATGGTTTTAACTTGAAGAGGTATGTTAGAGAATAATATAAATCATATCTTAGAGCCTCACCTAGCAACTTAAGCTATTGGGTTGAGATGGTTGTTTAAAATGGTATCTGAGCCTTGTAGAACAATCGATCATGAGTTTGAATTCCAACACCTCTATTTTAATTGATAAAAATAAAGCATAAGATAATATGGGTTCATACAAGTTTGAAACTCAAAATACTTTCACTTAATGAGGTATATTAAATAATTATATAAATTATATTTTAAAACCTCACTTAACAACTTAATTTTAGATTAAAATAGTTATTTAACATGAAATATATAGCTCTCCCCTGAAATCCCACCACACTCTTCCTAACAACCTACTTTAAATTATATATCGGCAATCCCAAATCCTAATTTTTTTGGTTTTTTTTTTAAAGTCGATATACATTAATTCTTAATTGTTAATATTAAAAAAATGAGGAATTGAGCTAAATACCTATTGAACATGGAATTAATCTAATTATCACAACAACAATGATATCAGACACACTTCGACTGCCTCTAACATGTGATCTGCAGTAGTGTTTGGAGTTGTGGATGAAAAGTATTTTAAAAAAAATTATTTTTTAAAAAATTAATATGTTTTTGATATTTTCATATTATTTTGAAGTATTAATATTAAAAATAAATTTTTAAAAAATAAAAAAAAATTATTTTAATATATTTTAAAATGAAAAGTAATTGCCAACTACATCCTCAAATATTCTTGTAAACAAATTCAATCTTAGCATTTGTAAAAAAATGAATTCTTAATTAAGTCTTAACTTCTAATTGCTTAATTATGAGTAATGCTAAGAGCTAATGTTATTGATAAAATGGCAGTTTATTAATTATGTATAGTGCATGTCATGTCATCTTGGAGAAAAAAAACTATATCACTTTATTAATTAAGCTAAATAATAGAAACTGCTTTACACGTAACAACAACAACAATAATATAATAAAAATAAAGAGACACGATCTTCTTTTTGTCAGATCGCAATTTTATTTTTTATATATAAAATAAAGATAAAAAAATATTCAAAATGCCAGGAACCGTAGGTAAGGGATGGCGAGAAAATTACAAAGAGTAAACGACAGGTCTTCTAAAAAGGAAAGAGATATCAAAGCTGTCTACTCGAACCATCACACCAAAATAACTTTGAATCATTGAAACAAAAACTCACATCACGTCCATTAAGTTTAAAAAATTGTATTATAAGTTAGATAGCTACTGGATTAAAAAAAATTAAAAGAAATTGCACACCAAAATCATTACTCATATATATATATATATATATATATATAAAAGAATTACTTCAATTAAAATCCTAATGAGAATTCATTAATCAGATTTTGAGTTTTATTTTTCAAATAATTACAGGTTAGAGTACCTTCAAAGCTATTAAAAATTTATATAGTTATTACTTTTAAAATCTATAAAATTAGTTAAAATACGCACATAAATTAGCTTAAATACCCACATTAATAAAAAAAAAATTACCTCAATTCAAATATTTAATTTATTAAATAACTCTTAAAAAATGAGTTAATACTTTGGTATTACGCTTTTTTTAACAACAGTACTGCACTCTTCTTAGCTGCTAAGTTAATAGTAATTAATGATCAAGCTTATTTATTTATTGGCTCGAATCTACTTCTAGCTAGGTTTTATATTCCAGTTTGAAATTATGTTGTAAATAGTGTTTTTTTTAAAAAAAAAAATTTAAAAAATAAATAAATATTGTTTATTGTGAAAGGAAAGCTAATCCAAGAAAATCAAGCCGGTTCAGGGAACCAAGAAAATCAAGGACAAGAATCTGCAGAATAAAGTTGCTGCCACTGTCAATTAATGTAGATTGATTTGGTTGTTATTTGTTTCCTTGCTTGTGAGCAAATCAAGCTTTAATTATAGGATTCTGATGCAATAATAACAATATAAATGGCTGTAGTCTTTGTTTTGTGTACAGTCACAGTAAAAGAGAAGAGTTCTATTTTAATACAAAATCTTTCTTCAATTATTTTTTATATGTTTTTTAATGTTATATGTTAAAAATATTTTTTTTTCAAATAAAAAAAAATATTATTTTAATATATTAAAAAAAAAACGTTAAAAAAAATAATTATCACCCCAAATGAATCAGATTAGTTCCTTGCTCGAAGTTGAAGGTTATAGGCTACCCTTTTACAGCTGTGTCTTCCATTAACATATGCACGATAAAAGCCAGATTAATAATTTCAGGGTAAACTTCATACTCACCCTTCTAAATTAAGTAACTTTCAATTTCAGTCCCGTAGTCTAAAATGTATCAATATCATTCCTAAATAATTCACGAAAACTAATTATATGCCCTTTTTTTGAATTATTTTTTTAAGCTTTTAAACAATTTTGCTGAATATTACCTCATGCATGGCGACTTGAGATGAAAATAGAAGAGGAACATTAAAAAAAAAAAAAAATGACATTCTGTTTTGGGAAAAACAGTAAAGATTAACCTAAGAAAATTTCATGAGTATGGGAATCGAAATGAGAAATTATATACATACTGTTCATATGTATGAACAATGAATGAGCTGCCTCCATTTTTTCTCAAAAAAAAAAAAATTACTTCCAGTTTTTTTTTTTAATTTCTTTTAATTAAATCTTTTAATATTATATTTATTTTGAATTAATTTTTATAATTTATTTTGGTTGGTTTATATGAGGAGGTTATGACATCTCAAACAAATATATTAATATTTAATTGGTGCTCAATTTGATGAGCATATATTTTTGTTATCATATCATCAAGCAGAAAATATTAAAGAAAAATTGTTAAACCTAATAGAGTCAATAATCTAAGATCACGAGTTTGATAGGTTAGACAATGAAGTTGAGTCGATTCAATATGTCATCATTTTAATATTAAAAAAAAATTATCATCTTAAAAAAATTGAAAACAAACTATATTTTTTACCAGTCATCTGAGTTATCTTGGATCTGTCAAATCAACGGGGTCACTTCGAGGAGCAATTTCTACACGAGTTAATTTTAAATTGCTGGGTCGAAAGGTTTCAAGGTTGACTCGCCAAGTCAAGCCCTTGTTTTTTTCCTTTTCTTTTTTTTTTTAAAAAAAAAATTCTATCTTCTAATTTTTTCTCTCTCTTTTGATTGAATCCTTTTTTTTTTTTCAATTTCATCCTTCAGTATTTGGTTGATTTTGAATTAATCTTTATAATTTTATTTTGGTTTACTTTTTATGAGATTATCGCAGTCTCAAACAAATATCTCAGTAATTGATTAGTACTTGATTTTACAAGTTTTTATTTTTATTATTTTATTATTAAGTAAAAAATAATTTTAAAAAATAAAATTGTTAAACCTATGGAGTCCATAATCCGGGTTATGGGTTTATGGGGGTTAATCCACAAGCCCGATACAATTCAATATGTTAATGTCTTAATATTAAGATAAAATTAATGATGTCACCTTGAGTTTCTTCAAACCAAATCATATTTTTTACCTAATTATCTAAGTTATTTTTTGACTCATTAAATTGATTAGATCACATTAAAAAACTCTCACACCAATTAATTTTAAACCTAAATTATCAAATTGTTAGGTCGAAAGGTTTTAAGTTGACCCATTAGATTAAGTTTAATAATAATAATAATAATAATAAAATACCAAATATTTTTTTATAGCCTAAATATTTTTATCACATCCAAAAAAAATTTAATTTAACCCATAAAGTAGCACCTAATAAACTAGTTGAATATATAGGAGCTAGAAAAATAATTTATCCTTTAGGTTATGATGAACCACACCCAGTAAAAATTGCGCAATCTTGGCCCATTTTATTAGAAGTTTCCGAGGCTTGGAGCTAGCAAAACCAGCAAATGATGCAATGGCCTAATTATAATGATGAAACACCCTTCAGTAAATGCTGCTCAAAACTTTTAAAAGCCAGGCCTCTTACAGTATTAATTTGCGGCTAGAGATCATAGTTGTGAGCGTATTTAGGAAGTGTGGTTGATGTTATTTTTTAAAGTGTTTTTCATACTCAAAAAAAGCATGTCAATAATGTTATTTTATTTTTTAAAAATTATTTTTGAGATCAGCACATCAAAAATGATTTGAAAACATCAAAAACATATTATTTTTAAAGCAAAAAAAAATTTTTAATTTTTTTAAAAAGCACTTTTTAAACCGCAATGCCAAACGCCCCCGGATGGAGATGCCAACCATCGCCACGCATGAATTTGGTTTTATAAGTTTAATTTCAAACTTAATGTAATTTTATACCTTTAGGGTTAGTAAACTTTGATTTTGAGAATTTTATACAGATAATTTAAGTTTAGTAGCAATAAGATTGTATGTTTAGTAGCAATAATAATGATGCTAGTTATGGACTCCACTAAATTGAATTGTTTATTTATTTATTTTATCATATGATAAAAATATAAAAATTAATTCACAATAAACTCAATATTATATGATAAAAATTAATAAAAATTTAATATTAACTAATAAAATTAAAAAAAAAGGGTCAATAACAAAAAGTCATGGACCTGTTATAAAAAAAAACTAACCGTAAAAACTGTGTTTTATATTGTGAAATTTACCAAAAAATTAAGTTTGAAACAGCAGCTTTCATGAAGCAGTTTTTACATGTTTTTTTTTAATTGAGTTTCGTAAAACACTGTTTATTTTTGCGTTTCAAAAACGCTTTTGAAAAAAAAAAAAAAAAAATTTATTTTTTTATTTGCTTCAAATTTAAAAAAAAAAAAAAAATGGGTTTTTGGATCATTTTAATGCTCTGATATTTAAAATAGCTTTTTAAAAATAAAAATTCATTATTCTAATGCATTTTCAAATAAAAAAAACTTTGAAAAGCAACTGCAATCACACAACTACCAAACATGTTATACATGTTTTTTATTGCACATAAACTTTAACCATAATTTTTACCAAACACATATCTAAATTTAATTAACCTCAGCTAACCACACTTTTTTTAAACTTAATTTTTTCAATTCACAACCATAAAAGCTATCTCAAATACACACAACACTTAAACCAACCCTACTTATTGTAATTATTTTGATAATGTACCCAAATATATATTGTTACTAAATAATTTTACTTAAATGTAAAATAATATCTTGGCGTTATTATTATTATTATTATTTTTTTTTTTGGTATCCAAGAACCAACGAGTCTTGATCAGTTACACAATGAATTTCCTTTTAATAGATCTTATTTCAGCCTTTTTAGATATTTGAACGTAAGACCACTTAATGGAACTCTTAATTATGTAATTGTTGGGTTGTTTTTTTATCTTGTGTTTGTTTAATGTCCTGAAATAAAAAATATATTTGATTAAAAAATAAAAATAAATATAAAAATATCACTGAAATAATTTTAAATTGAATTTCTATATTTTTAAAATATAAGGTCTAAAAAGAACATATTTTTAGAAACAATAGTTATTATAAAACTTTAAGTAGAATGTAATTGCTCTTGTGCTAATTGTTTTGCAATTTGATAGTAGAATGTTTACTGAGCACGCACCCCAGATTCTGGTGAATGGCTGCAACACTCCCAGGGTCAAATAATGCGTCTGAAGTTCAAAAAATGACAAACCTTCTTCAAGATGTGGAACGAAGAATTATAGATGCAAAGAAGGTTCTAATCACAAGGTGCCTCTAATTGTTGATTATCTTCACCTTTTTCTTTCTCACTAGTAGCTGTGGCCAATTTGATGAATCTGGTGTTGGGATGTTGTCATTTAATATGAACAACATTATTTGCTTTTCTATTTTATAAGAGGATTATAAGAGGATTATCATTGTTAAAAGATTATATTGATAATTGCACCAATCATTAATAAAAATAGTACAACCTACATGTTGTTATTATTTGTGCCATAATTTATGATATCTTGCCTTACTATTAATACTTACAAATAGAGATATTATTTGAGAGCAAAGTAATTAAGAATGAGAGAGAGCGAGAAAGAAAAGTGGCTGTCAAGGACACCAGCCCTACTGTCATATGCAATAGTGTATGAGAGCAATGAGAGTTGGGTTTGAGTAAAATGATTCTCCTTCTTCATGTGTGTTGTAATTTTTTTTTTATATCTTTAATAATATTGGTTTTTTTTCCTTGAATATAGACAGTTTACTAAACGAAGTTAAATATTATATCAGTGTATTTAGTCTTCAATTGACAACTATCAATACATCATTGAGCAGATTCCTCGAAATCTGGATCATGTTATCTCACGGCATGCTACTACATTTATGCATGATTCAGCTTCTCCTGTAGAATTTCAAGCTGCATCAGTCCAAAAGCTAAAGTAAAGGAGGGAAATGAACCTGCAGCAGACATGCCCCATATCATCCATGTCCGTGATCATCCCCCAATCAGGTGTAATGTGTACACCATGTATTTACCCACAGATATTGTTTGCCGGTTGTTCACGAGGCGGCGTGCAGTTCGGGGTATTGTGATAATAGTTTTTTATTTAAAAACACATTTTATTCTTATTATTCACCTCTCAAAACAATATAAAAACATAAAAAAACAATAATCTAAAAGTACAAAAAGAAACAGTATCATATCTCTTATGAATTACATCTCCATGGCCTGGGTGGGGGGAGGAACAGCTTGAAGATTGTTAATGATTGAGGTAACAGTCGTGCCCCCAGCATCTTAGCGCCTGTTGCAGCGTTGGAATCTTTGTTATTGCAGATTTACTCACGTATAGCTGTTCCTCCTCCAATAATTTGCATATGAAAAGAAAAGGGAAGAAGACAATGTGTGTGAAGGCACATCATCTTTACACATCCTCGTCAAAATACCCATGATAAAAGAAAGCTAGGTCTAAGTGCCTGTGAAGATCTCTTACAGGAAGCCAGACACCGAAAAGATATCTAGGATTAGGAAAATACTACCATACCTAGCTACCTAGCTAGCAAGTAGCTACAATTTGAGCTTACCCCACCAGCCATACGCCCAGGTGCCTGTCACCCTTTTAGTTTCCAACCAGTGAAAAGGTTCGCAAGCTGTCACTTGTTGTTTTTCGAAACCTGTTCTTGTTTAATTATATAAAAGTTTTGTGGTAGATATTCATAAGAATTAAGAAATAATGAAGAAAGATGTAGTTCTTTTGGTGAAAAGTGTCTTCTCTTATTTATATATATTTCTTATTTTAAGAACAACATGTTTTTTTTTATTAGAAAATGACTTATTAAATAAAAAATAATATGCTCATGAAAATCCTAATGATTTGAATAAGTGAGGGGAGATATATCTTCTTAATTAAGAAAGTCATTTTCTTATTCGTTTATTTTTTTTTATTTTGAAAAAGATTTTTTTTATTTGAGGCCTTGCTTTTTAATTGTATTTTAAAAAAAAACTTATGCTTGTTAAAATAACACGTAATTATTAATAAATAATTATTGATATTACCATAAAAACTCTTAACCTTCTTCAAAACTACAGCTTCTTTAAACATCATTTTAATAAATTTATTTAAAGAAAATTTTATTGTAATATTAAAAAACTAAAAGAAATAAAAATACTAAGAGCTATTAAAAAAAAAAAAAACAAAATCAGGCATACCTAGCCTAAAAGAAAATGCCTAGGTATCCATGGTCCTAGAAAGATGGCCTGCACACTTGACTTTATTTCTTTTCTTTTTTAATTGGAGAGACAATATATCATTTACCTCTATTGTTTTTTTTTTTTAAATAAAAATAAAATAAACAACGTGTTTGTTTCTAATATTTCTTGCCCAGTAACACCCATTAATTTACAGTCCTTTAATAGCCAAAAGTGCCCCCAAATTTCGGTTTTTTCTAGCCTAATAACACGTGTTCTTCCGTTAAAATTTTGCCGACATATCTTCCTTGTCTTTAGACTCTTTACAAGTCGCTTCCGCGGCTCGCCGTAGGGTTTAAGAAAATTAATTTTTTAAAAAAATTAATTATTTATATTTTTAATTTATTTTAATATATTAATATTACAAATAATTTTTTAAATATTATTTAAATATATTTATGAACAAAAATTATTTTAAAAAACAATCATTGTTATAATATTAAAAAAATATTTAAGATATATATGATGTATATACATGACAATGATAGTTATTACCTGGGTCCGGAGGATTCCACGTTAATTTTTAATGTTTGAGAAAAAAAAAAAGCTAGTATTATATATTATAAAAAAAGTTACTGAGGAATGGCAAAAAAAATTATAAATACTAATTAAATATTAAAATGGAACATTTATTTTCCTAACGATAAGCAAATGCAAATATTCTACTTGTACTATACTTTTAGTTTTATAAGTTTTACTTTGTATATTTTAGAGGTTAATTTTGATAGCATTTGATTTTTTTTCTTATAAATGAAATTGTATTGATTTTTTTTTTCTTATATATATGTTTTTAATTTAATGTTGGAATATTTGGGGATACTTCACATGGGCAAGTTCATGCAAAAAAAATATATAAAAACACGCTAATAAACTCTTGAAAATAAAATTACAAAGAAATAAAGTACAGTAATTAAAGTATGACAAAAATTCAAGTTCTGAATAGAAAAGAAAAAATAAAAAAATAAACGTGTGAGTGGATAGTTCACGCACCCTACAGTGAAAATGCTATCATGTTTTCCTCCATCTTTTAGTTTATTAGACATACTCCACACGCATTGACACAAACATACGAAAGCAAAGAATAAGACCCATTATATATATATATATATATATATATATATAAAAGAAAAAAGAATTAGAGCCATCCAACATAATGATCTCACAACACTTGATCCCTACTCCAAATTGCCATACACTCGCAACGACACACTTTTTTTTATTATTATTCCTTTTCCCCTTTGAAAAGAGGATACACCAACACACGATCGAACTGTTGACAACCAATTAACGACTAGAATGTTGTGTCCAGGAACGAAGAGAGGAGCCATCTGCAAGAACAGCATGATTTCATGGAGATTTGAGGTAGCAGAGGATGAATTTGGACGTGAGTGGCTGAGCAATTGCTGTGAAGATTCCTCGTCTTCCTCCATGAACTTTTTTCTGCTGCTATCATCAATCTTTATACAAGGGAAGAGGACTGGTTTTGTATGGCACGCGCTTGGAGAAGACAGTGACGCATTGATGTTAATAGTAATAGCATATTTTTGTGTACTGACTCTATGGTTGTCACCATCCGCCACTGCTCACTGCCAAACCTGTCCTGTTATGGCAAAGCAAGCGAAGACCCTCTCTCTCTCTCTCTCTCTCTCTCTCTTGTCATGTCCCTTGCTTTTAATTACCAGCTAGGGGGGAGGGCAGGGCAGTCTTCATCTGAGCCAATGAAATTGTTTGACTCTCTCTTTCTTTCCTCTTTTTCTAACTTTATCTACAGTTTAACTTGAGTTGCTTGCCCTTTTCCTTGATAGAAAATCTGTTGATCTGATCTTCTCCTCTCTTTTAAGCATAACTCAGAAGTTTTCTCTGTACCCAATAACTGCAGTCTTTCAACCTTTCTTGCTGACTGCACTCACTCTCTCTGCAACCAGAATCTTTCAATTTTTTTTTCCCCTTCCAGTTGTTTACTACAGTTTCTTAATTCTCGCCTTCAGATTATTCAAAACAGAAAATGCCTCACCTCTCCCCCCCTCTCATAAAAACCATGCAGATTCTTGGCTCATCCCTTTCGAGCTTCGTTTAATTCTCGCATCACCAACACCTTGAGAAGTTAATCTTATAGCTGCAAAGAGCATAAACCAAAGCTTCTTCCACCCTTTTTTTCATCTAGAAGAATGGAAACAGTATCGCCCAGTTTTCACCTAAAATAAGGAAGTGATTTCACTCTCTGTGTCTCCTTCTCTCCAATAGGGTTCACTCACCTTCCCGTACAAGCAAGCAACGAAGAGAGGCAAAACAAGAGGAAGGAAAACTGCTAGAAGCAGGACAACCTACAGTGTCTTCAAAATCAGCTCCTTTCAAGATCCCGATAAAGAAAGCAATAAAACCCTAATCTAGATCTTCATCTACATGGATTTAGCTTCCCCATCAACAAACCCCACCTATTCAAGCCCTGTAATCACCACCCCCACCACCCCCACCACCACCACCACAACTTTGGCCACAACCACTTCCCCATCTTCCACTCCAAGTCGCTATGAGAACCAAAAGAGAAGGGACTGGAACACTTTCTGCCAGTACCTTAGAAACCACAGGCCTCCTTTATCACTCCCTATGTGCAGCGGAGCCCATGTTCTTGAATTTTTAAGGTACCTAGACCAATTTGGCAAAACCAAAGTCCATAACCAAACCTGTCCTTTCTTTGGCCTCCCTAATCCGCCCGCACCATGCCCTTGCCCCCTCCGGCAAGCATGGGGAAGCCTTGATGCACTCATTGGAAGGCTCAGAGCTGCCTACGAGGAGCATGGAGGGAGGCCCGAAGGAAACCCATTTGGTGCAAAAGCAGTGAGGATTTACTTAAGGGAGGTTAGGGATTTTCAAGCTAAAGCAAGAGGAGTTAGCTATGAGAAGAAGAGAAAAAGGCCCAAACCAAAGGTCACAGCAACACCACAATCAGCAGCTGCCGCAGAAGCAGCAGCAGCTGGTTCCAGTGCAGGTTAGTGGTCAAAATTAAAGAATCAATGGACCTGGAGTTGAAGCTTGGATCGATATTGAGGCTGTATATGTGTGGGTTCATTCACCAGCAGCTTTTAGCTATATGGGGTATATTTTCTGCTCCTTCTTTTTACTATAAAGAGAAGATCAGTTATAAAATGAACTTTGCTTATATTTCTAAGAGGATATGTTGAGATTTGTGGGTACCAGTTGCTTTGCTCTTTAAGGGACAGCTGCATGGTAATGACCTTGTAGTATCAGCAGCGGCAGTAGTGGTAATAAATCATATACTGATACTCCCACTAGACTAGCAGCTAGCCGAAATCATGGAAGCAAGTGTTGTTATACCTGTGTTCAAAAATTCACATGTACCTAAACAAGCAATCTAAGTACTTGTTAATTAAAATTGCTCTCAAGTCTCTTCTTTAACTTACAATTTCACCCCTAATCTTTGGAGGGAGTTGGGATTTTTCTCTACCTTTTCTATCCCTATCCAAGTATCATATGCATATAAATATTTTCCACTCCCCCGCTAGACAACTTAATTAATAAGAAACCTAAGATTTTAATGACATCTGGTGATGAATATTGAAGGAGAGGCATTGCCAACTTGAAGTAGAAGACAATATTGTTTGATGTATTTTCTATATATCTCAAACAAAGACGAAATATTTCCTTTAGTTTTAATAGAAATTGTTAGTGCAGAGGACAGAACATATTTTAGAGAGGTGTAGGAGTTCACGAGCATGTACTGCGAACAGTAAAATGATCAACTAGCTGGATAAAATGGTATGTATCCATTTAAAGAAAATCTAAACGGATCTATATTTAAGCAAAAAGACAAAACCTTGGATTCATCTTTTGTAATGCTGGTGGCAGCTAAAAGCACACATGCTGCAATAATCTACTAAGTAATTCAATACATAAGCCCACATGAAGAAATGGTGGAATTTAAATCTTGAGTGGCTATTTCGGAATCCACCTGGGCCGACATGCATTGGAACTTGATTAACAATATACGAGTGTTTATACATTTAAAAATTGTCTTCTTGGGAGTACTATATTTAGGATCACAGCTTTGCAGGATTGCTCCATCATTAATAAATGCAGGCAGGGGGCAATGTTCTCGTAATTTAAAGGGGAGTTGTTTGCATTTCTTGTGTAGAAACCACTGATCATTCTACTGTTTTGCGGCCGACGTCTCTAGATCATGTTTCTTCTCGAGTAGTTAAAGATTTTGTGGAGTAGCATGCATTAATTACTACTCCACAAACTATAGGATAATGTCAAAGTTTATGTATAATCATATATCATCGAGTTAGGTAAGCTTCTTTTGTTTTTTTGTTTTTTGAGAAATGTTAGGTAAGATTATATGCTATCAATTCTGCTAGCCAGGGTGCCATAGAACTTGATTAATTTGTTTGCATGATATAGTTCACTATCCATCACATTGTTAGGGATTCAATGTATGAGCATTTCCCTCGAGTCAATTAATTGCCGATCCACCACTCGTATGATCTTAAGCAATTTCTTTGGTTGGATTGCTTCCCCTTCGTTTTCTAATCTCTCTACCTCTATCTGTCTGGGGGTGGAAAAGGGTTTCTAAATTGAATACATGGCTGATATTTGTAAGTAAAATATCATCGATCTTGCATCAGTTTAGCTAGTCCATAAATATACTGTAATTAGGTCTTCAGGCAGACTAAAGAAAGAGATAGGGAACGAGTTTGTAGCTCGGAATTGTATTCTTGAATGAGCTACAAGGATGAGATCTCATGTTAGAGTCTTTCCTTTATCATCAATTCATAAAATAAAAAATAAAAAAAAATAGAGATATATTAATCTTTTTTCTTGCTTGCACATTTGCTGTGTTCTTATATATGTAAATAATTAAGGTTTTAGCAGTTCTCTCTATTTTTTTTTTTTTTTCCCATTTCTGTTTCACTGTAAATTTTGTATCTTCTTCGATAAGCTGCACTCCTTCAATGTGTAATGAGCTGTGAACTTTTGCGTAGGGATAAACGATAGCGGGGAGATCATTGATTTGAACATGTAGATAGATTTTGTTCCTTGATAAAAAAAGACTTTGAAAATTTCCTTAAATCTTTTTTTTTTTAATTATTTTTGGATCCTAAAATCCTGATTTTAAATGCATGATTTATGTCTATGCATGGGTCTATATAAAGATCTGTAGAGCTTAGTTAATACACTTCTCTTTCATAACCAACCTTTAATTTTAACTTGGTATGTTTTGCTACACACACACACCCACGAAGGGAAAATGATTATAGTGTTATGAGAATATCAACCATTTCATACTTCATTCACTTGAATTAAGATATATGCACAGTGCACTGATTGACAATTATTTAGAAAATATCATATATCAATATGGTTTGCTCATCGATATCAAAAGGCTACTGTCGAGAAAAAAAGACTTTTTTATATTAAAATCAACTATCAATTAATTTTATAAAATAAAACATGATTTTGTTGGATATTTGCAAATAATAACAATAACAATAAATCATTTAGTAGGTGGACTAGTAGTAAGATTTTGGGATCAAGAGGTTTTGTTACCCATGTAGTTTCAAGTTAGAGTCATATGAGGTTGCTAATATGATGGTCACTGGAGGTTTTTATGGCCCTTAATTTTAGGACCCGTGAAATTAATCGAGGTGAGCACACATTTATATTAATTAAAAAAAATATAAACCAATATTTACACTAATCAAAAGACTTTTGGTGAAAGTTATCTTTCAAACCTAAGCATAATCAGAACCAGTTAAGGATTACCTTAACATTCTTAAGAGCTCCAACATCACTTGGACAAAAAATCATCGTATCATTCACATATGGAAGTACGTAGTATTGATTGGTGAGAAGAAATCTGAACTCCGCATAGAAACTGTTAAACCTTCAACGACTATATTAAATAGAAATGGAGATAAAAGATCCCCTTGATATGTGTTCTCTAATCCAGGAAATCCATCTGCCTCCAAAACCCATAAAACCCATAGCTTCACGTGTAAAATCCCAAGAAGCTGAGTCAAGATCTTTTTGAAAATCAATTGTCAAGAATTTGTCTTCCTAAAATAAAAACAGATTGACAATCACTAATCCCCTGATCAATAAAATGCATAATTCTCAATGCCAAGATCTTGGCAATGATTTTATATCTCGTTTACAAGTCTAATAGGTCTAAAGTCTGTGAACTTACAAGCCCCTTTAACCTTCAGGATTAAAGTAATGTACGCATTGTTAGTATCTTTTGGCATCTTGCTCTCTTTAAAAAATTATAAAACTAGTCAAAACATTTCGTCTCCAATAATCGGCCATGCCTTTTTATATAAATTAAATCAAATCCATCTGGCCCAGTAGCGTTGGATCCTTTACAACTCCACGTAACCATTGGATTTCCTCCGATGTCACTTCCATCTCTAACAAAAAAAAAAAAAAAACATTATTAATAGCCTTAAACCCTACACCTCCATGTATGGCCTTGGCCTGAAGTTACTGTTGAACAGGTTGCTGTGAAGGTTTGCTGCCTTGGATTCAATACCCAATGAGTCCAAGAACTTAGTGTCAATGACAACTATATAATCAATGTATTTTTTCCTATCAAAAATGAGAAGCCATGAGATGAAAAAATCTGGTATTCCATTCCCGTAACTTCCTTCTCAATAGGCTAAGCCTTTTTTTATTAGAGTAAATTTATTTGGCATATTTAAATAGATTGATGCCCACAACATCTCCAGGTCAGTGTAGAAATATTTGTGCAAAAACCAACAATCTATAAATCAAAAAAGGTCTCATACCCAAATTCCTACATTCCTTGTTAAACGCAATGGTCTGAAAGACTCCTATTAATTTATCCTAAAAAACTATGATGAGAAAACGCTAGCGTAACATCTAGGTGAGCAAAAATATTTATCCATGCAGCTTATTAAATATCCTTTAAACCCTGTATATCATTGGCCATGAATGAGGATTCAATATAAAGAAGTTGTTTTTATCTATAAAAAGATTTAAATGGCTATTATTTAAGAGATATTTAGACTTGAAGTAACTAAATTATTTTATATAAAAAAATTATATTTTGATCTTGACTATACATTACAAAAGTAACAAATAAAAGATATTTAGTATAATATAAATAATATGAAAGTATTTGAGTGATTAAGAAAGAATTTATCTCTTTAAATGAATTAAAAAATATATTTTTTTATGTTCTCAAATAATATTGATATGAAATTCTTATGCAATGTAGAATTAGATATTAAAAAACTTTCAAATTTTATTTAAAACATCAATGACTATGGTATTAAAAACAAATATGAATTGACAAGTGCAAACACACTCCATGTTCAAATATCATACTCGAAACATTCTAAATAAAAGTATAATATTTACATTAAGAAACCACTTATTGAAAGACTAAATCAAACTACATATGATTTTTAAAATATTTAAAAGATCTTGACACATAGATAGATGCTACACTTAATATTTAAATATAAATTAATCAATTTATTGAATCAATAACAAGTTAAATATTCAATTTATTTAATCATCTTTAATAAGGATATTAATTTATATTTGGAAAAATATATTAGAAATCTAATAAATCACACGCGTGAAGAATAATTAGTAATAAATTAAATAAAGATAATTAACCAAGTATAACTTGATTGTAAATAAATTTTATAAGTTAAGAACTAAAGTGTAATATAATTCAGTAACTTTCAATTCTAGTCCCATAGTCTAAAATGTATCAATATCATTCCAAAAGTCTCTAAGTAAACTTTAACTTGCCCACTAATTGATGACCGGTAAGTAATTCACGAAAACTAATTATATGCCCTTTTTGAATTATTTTTTATTTTTTAAGCTTTTAAACAATTTTTCTGAATATTATCTCATGCATGGCGACTTGAGATGAAAATATAAGAGAAACATTACAAAAAAATAAAAGTGGACATCCTGTTTTGAGAAAAAAAGAGTAAAGATCAACCTAAGAAAATTTGATGAGTATGGGTATCAAAATGAGAAATGATATACATGTTGTTCATATGTATGACCATTGAATGAGCTGCCTCCATTTTTTTCAAAAAAAAATTTTATCTTTTAATTATTTTTTAATTGAGTTTTTTTAAAAGTTTCTTTTAATTACATCATTTAATATTATATTAATTTTGAATTGATTTTTATAGTTTATTTTGGTTGCTTTATATGAGATTACTGCATCTCAAACAAATATTCTGATATTTGGTTAATACTTAATTTTATTAGCATATAGTTTTGTTATCGTGTTATCAAATAGAAAATAGTTTAAAAAAAATTGTTAAACCCAGTAGAGTTAATGATCTAAATCACGGGTTTAGCAGGTTAAACAATGAAGCTGAATTGATTCAATATGTCATCATCTTAATATTAAAAAAAAAATATCATCTTAAAAAAATTAAAATAAAATTACATTTTTTAGCGGTCATTTGGATTATCTTTGGACACGTCAAATCAATGGGGTCACATCGGAGCAACTCCTATACAAGTTAATTTAAAATGGCTAGGTCGAAAGGTTTCAAGGTTGACCCACTAGGTCAAACCCCTTTTTTTTTTCTTTTTTTTAAATTCCATCTTCTAAATTTAAAATTTTTACCTAGATCATAAAATTAGAAAAAGAAAAAAAAAACTATATGTGTCAACTCAAGTTAACCTGTCAAACCTGCAATCCAAGTCATGAGATTGGGATAACCTTATAGAAATACAATTGAAAAATATTATGAAGTTCAATTTTCAACTAACTCAATATTTTTGAATGATGAAATAAAAAAAAAATTAGTTAGAAAAGGGACAAAAAAATAACTGAAGTCAACCTCGACTAACCTATTAAACTTGTGATTTGGGTCATAAGATTGATGTCACTTTATGAGACTAAGATAACTCTACAAAAAACAAATTGAAAAACATTATGAAGCTCAATTCTTAAAAAACTTAATATTGAAGGATAAAATTTTTAAAAAAATTAATTTGTTTGATGGAGAAATTGAAAAAAAATAAATATTCAATTAAAAAAGAATAAAAAATTGAACTAAGTTAACCTAAGTTAATCTTCCAAACCTGTGATTCAGATCATGATATTATGATAACCTCATAGAAAAAAAATTGAAAACAATTATGATGTCCAATTAAAAATATTCAATTAAAAAAACCATTAAAAACAAAACAAAATCAACTCAGATTAACCTACCAAACTCGTGACCCGGTTCATGAGATCAGGATAATACCATAGAATCCAAATAAAAAATATTACAAAACCTAATTTCCAACCAACTCAATTTTAAAGGATGAAATTGAAAAAAAAAAATCAATTAGAAAAAAATGACCCAAAAAACCAACCTAAGTTAATTTAGATTAACTTGTTAAACTCATAACCTGGGTTATAAGATTAAGATAAATCCATAGAAAGAAAGTAAAAAACAAATTATAAAATTACACTTCTGACTAATATAATTTTAAAGGTTAAAATGGAGGGGAAAAAACTAAATTCATTAGACAAATATATGACCCAAAAAAAAAAATAATGAAGCACAATTCCCTAAACAACCTAATATTAAAAAATAAAATTAAAAAAAAAATAAAGAAAAAAATTGAATTATTAAAGGGTGAAATTGATAAAAAAAAAACGCATAGTGGTATTTCAATAAATAATATTTTATTAATAAAGTAATCTAATGGCAATGAAAAAAAAACAAAGGAAGTTAGCACTTAAAAGCATAACAATCCTCTCTTTTAAAAGAGTTGAAGAGATTTTTTATATGGTAATTCGTGTGCTTTACTGTTAAAGATTGAATAATTAGACGACTTGTAATTTATAATAATCTAACTTTAAAGAGTTGATCAAACCCTAGAAAGAAGAATTAATCTCCAAGTAATCTTTGTAAAAAACCCTAAACAACCGTATGTTGTTTAATTAGATTAATAAGACTTTGAAGGTTTTTTAAAATATCATAATCATTCATGTATTTTAAAAAACCTAAAACCCAACAATGATAGTAGTACTATCTTTAAACAGGGAGGTTTATTAATTGCATATTTTAATTTTTATTAGTTTTAATCACAAATTATTCTTATGTGCAAAATCATTTTTGTCTAAAACATGTTTTCCTTACATAAAATATAAATAGTGACAGGAGGTAATATAAATTGTGCTTATAAAATTTCAACTTTATTCAATAATTAAATTAAAATTTATGTTTTTTTATATTATAAAGTTTATTTGACATATTCAGAATCTTTTTAAACCGGAATATATTGATTTGGTGTATAAATATATCTTTCAAACACTCTACAAAACTTTAAATTTAAAAAAGAGCGGCATATGTGTTAGTTTTCTATTAGTTTCAAAAAATTTTAAAAATGTTATTAAAATTTATTTTCAGTTTTTTTTATTTATTTATTGCTAGAAATTATTTTATTTATTTATTTTAGAAAAAAAATAATTTTATACTTAAAAGATAAAAAAATAACATTTTTTTTAAATTTTATACTTTTTAGCTAGATTTCTCAATTTTCTTGTGTGGACCGAAATCAATTATTAAAAAAAAAAAGTCCCTGGCTTGTGTCACTGGAGGAGACATAACCTGACCAACCGACCACTAAGATGTGATTGGCGGAGCCCACTTCCACCAAATATATCTTGTCTTTTGTCACTCATACAAAAGCTTCCCTCCCATGCTTGTCCGTACACAAAAATATCCCGTAATCCACGGTTCACTAAACAGCTGACACGTCCACTTCTTCGTGGTCCCCACACACTCGTCCTCCACGTGGACTTCTGTACTACATGTTTCTAACAAATAACAATGACCCTTTGCTTCGTATCTCGATCTTCCTCCTTCGCTTTTCCTCTTGACACGTGGATCAGGTCTCGCCCGTTGGATGCAATGGGTTTTTGCTTGCATCGAAGGGTGCCTTTTGTTCTTTCGATGGCCATTGCCTCGTTGACCAAGAAATATCTTCATGAGATATCATTGGATTCTCAATGTTTTGATCTTATTATTTATTGGTTTTAAGTTTCTTTCCAAAATTATGGCTCAAATTTTAAATGGATTTTTTTTCAAAAATAAATATAACTTTACAGGTGCATATGATAAGTTTAAAACTTGAATAAAATCTTTTTTTATTATTTAATAATAAGATGTATTTTTAAAAGAAATTACTTGTCAATTAGGAACCATTCTTTTATTCCAATATTAAAAAAAAAAACATCTCTTACATCATCTGCTATATTAAAATAAATTTAATAAATGTTTTTAATTGTTGATTATATTCATATTTTAATTTAGAAAATTAAGAAATGAGTGAATATTCTTGGCCTAAAGTTAAATAAAATAAAACATAGTAAAAAATATTTTAATCGTTAAAAAAAACAGTGTGTAGTTTATACGGATATATAACAAATACACTAAAATAGTAAAAAGGTTTCCACCGTGTTTTTATTGTAGCCCTAAAAACATTTTAGTAGATTATAATAATAAAATTACTAATTTTCTCCTAATCCAAATCACAAATGGCCTTTCTTATAAAGTTATTAGGGTCTTTTATTTTATATAAATCATAAAAATATCAAATTGCCTTTAGAGTAAAAAAAATAATTATATGACTTTAGTCCAGTGGTATTTTTAGTTTTTTTCTATTTTAAATTACAGTCAAATAACTAAAATGCCCTTTAAATCAAAACAATTAAAGGTTTATATCTTTTCATAGTGATTATTTTGTTATTTTTTAATTTTTTATCTAGGATATTATTGTATTTTACCATAATAAAATAATGTTATATTTTTAAAAAATTATTGGCATATACGTTGTACTTGTCATCAGCACTCGCACACTTTAGACGACGCTTGCGACACCTTCACATGATTAAATCTAAACATCTACCATGTAATTAAATGTACCAATGCATCCTCTTTTAGCTAGTGTGACGAGTGTTATTAATGGTGGGTGGTTTGTTGCTAATGTACCTTTCTCTTTTTTTTCTTCTTCTTTTTTTCTCTCCCTTATAAATTGTTGATTGCTCTTCTTTGGTTTTTTGGTATTTGTAATTTGATCCCTTTTTTTTTATTTTTTTTTTAATTTTTGTCATTGGCTCTTTAATAAGAGTTTTGTTTCTTTTCAATTTAGTTCTTCGATTCCAATTTGTAACATATTATGCTTTTCAATTTGATCCTTATTTTTTTAATTTTTTTACTTGACCCTTTTATATAAGTTTTTTTTTCAATTTCACTTTCAATCCAGGTTTATTTTGTGTTAGTGTTTTCAATTTGGTCCTTATTTTTTTTTGGAGTTATTTTTCTCTTGAATTTAACCCTCCAAATAAAAATTTGTATCCTTTTTTATTTTAGTTTTTTTCCCATCGTTTTCCCTTTTGTATAAGTGCTCTTTGTTTTTTATTTAGTATTTCAATTTTAATTTTTCATATATTTCTTTTTTTTTATTTGATTGTTATTCTCTGGATTTTTGTTTTCCCTTAACTCTCTTATAAAAATATTTATTGGTTTTTAATCTCACTTTTCAAACCAAGTCTATGTTTGTGTTATTTTTTTTAAAAAAATTATCATTATTTTATTTTTCCCCCTCTTGTTTTAGTTATTTTTCTTCTTAATTTAACCCTACAAAAAAAATAGTTTCCCTCAAATTTATTTTTTATTTCAATTTTCACCCTCATTATTTTTAATTATAATTTTTTTATTATTTTAGATCCTTTTGTATAGTTTTTTATGTTCTTCAATGTTTGTTGACTCAACCTAATTTTTATCCTTTTTTTATTCAATTTCATGGTCCCATTGTTTTTTGTTTTACAAGATATCATGATCTTTTTTATATATAAAAAAAATTCTACTTAATATCATTGTAGTTTCTTTTATTATTTAATTAAAGTAAAACAATATTATTAATCTCAATGGTGTTATAACGTGAATTATTAATTGCTCTTATTCTTTAAATCGTGTTTACATCACCTAAATATTATGTTATTACAATAAAAAAAATACAAACCCTAGCACAAGCGTATGCCTAGTATTCACTAAGAATCCAAGCCCTATATAAAACGAGACATTTTCATACATGTAAAACTTTATCTATTTCGGTGTGCATAATAGATATCTTCACACCTGTTTTTACGCATTCAAACTAATTTTTTTGCCATTAGAATTTAAGTAGACTCAAAGTTTTTATCAGTACATTCATAAAAAAATATTGTATTATCATCTTTTTAAAATTTGAATGTAATATAAAAGGTATGTATTTATCAGCCAAACTAAGCATAATTACATCTGAAAAGGTACAGAGTATCTGTCATTCTCCATCTAACATTACGAGCTATAAAACCTTGAAGACGATTCGAGGGGCAAAAGAATCTAGCTAGGGTGACAAACAAGGGCATTGCAGCTGGCGCAGGGTAGGCAGAGAGGGCTTAAAAAGGTTTTTTGAGCCCAGGCCCACCATCTGGCCCATTATTTATACACTTATACCTATATTCCCAGAGGCTTTGGCCCATTTTCCCCCTCTCTTGATGTTACCCTAATAAAGGCAACCTTTTAACGTTGTCTGGATACGAGTTTCTTATTGTTTCAAGACAAAAGAGAAGCACAGTGACGATAAAAAAAGATTGACAAAATGAAAATAAAATATATTTAATAGTTGTGTATAAATTTGAGTGATTATTTATACATCAATAATGAATAAGATATAATAAAATAGAAAAAAAATATTTTACTATTAATATATATTATTGCCAAACTTAAATATTTTAAAAATAATTAGATATTTTTACTTTAATTTATATTAAGTGTTGAAATTAATGATAGTATAATAACTCTAGTTGTAATGAGTTAATTCAGGACCTAACCAACCCATGGTTTAGACCGGTTCAAGTTAAAAAAAAAATAAAGGATTAACTTGATTTGACATGATCAAATCCTTGAGTTTGACCTGCTATAAAACCTGATCAAAATCCATTAATATTTTTTAAAAAATTAGTCAAAATAATGTAGTTTTGAACTTTTAAAAATAAAATACAATAAAATCAGCTCAAGTCAATCCTCTTAATGATCCTCTCAACTCATAACTTAGACTTGTTGTGACTTGAATTTTAAATCATTCTAGTCTCATGTAAAGCCGATTGTGGGATCATTTATTTTTATTATTAATAATG